>NC_091454.1:134135886-134436928 GCF_027789765.1 Dendropsophus ebraccatus
GCAGCCGCCGCCACCCGACCCCTGCCTCCTGCCTCTCACCCCCCTCTGTCCTGCCACCCATCCCCTGCCTCCTGCCTCTCACCCCCTCTGTCCTGCCACCCATCCCCTGCCTCCTGCCTCTCACCCCCTCGGTCCTGCCACCCATCCCCTGCCTCCTGCCTCTAACCCATTCTGTCCTGCCACCCATCCCCTGCGTCCTACCACTCACCCCCTCTGTCCTGCCACCCATCCCCTGCCTCCTGCCACTCACCCCATCTGTCCTGCCACCCATCCCCTGCGTCCTGCCACTCACCCCCCTCTGTCCTGCCACCCATCCTGCATCCTGCCACTCACCCCCTCTGTCCTGCCACTCACCCCCTCTGTCCTGCCACCCATCCCCTGCCTCCTGCCCCTCACCCCCTCTGTCCTGCCACCCATCCCCTGCGTCCTGCCACTCACCCCCTCTGTCCTGCCACCCATCCCCTGCCTCCTGCCACTCACCCCCTCTGTCCTGCCACCCATCCCCTGCGTCCTGCCTCTCACCCCCTCTGTCCTGCCACCCATCCCCTGCCTCCTGCCACTCACCCCCTCTGTCCTGCCACCCATCCCCTGCGTCCTGCCACTTACCCCCTCTGTCCTGCCACCCATCCCCTGCGTCCTGCCACTCACCCCCTCTGTCCTGCCACCCATCCTGCATCCTGCCACCCTCCCACCTCCCACCCCTCCTGCGTCCTGCCACCCTCTGTCCTGCCACTCACCTTCTCTGTCCTGCCACCCGACCCTCCTGTGTCCTGCCACCCATACCCTGCCTCCTGCCACTCACCCCCTCTGTCCTGCCACCCATCCTGCATCCTGCCACCCTTCCTCCGTCGTGCCACCCCTCCTGCGTCCTGCCACCCACCTCTCCTGCGTCCTGCCACCCTCTGTCCTGCCACTCACCTTCTCTGTCCTGCCACCCACCCCTCCTGCGTCCTGCCACCCTCTGTCCTGCCACTCACCTTCTCTGTCCTGCCACCCACCCCTCCTGCGTCCTGCCACCCTCTGTCCTGCCACTCACCTTCTCTGTCCTGCCACCCACCCTCCCTGCGTCCTGCCACCCACCCCTCCTGCGTCCTGCCACCCTCCCTCCATCCTGCCACCCACCGCTCCTGCGTCCTGCCACCCTCCCACCACCCATCCCTCCTGCGTCCTGCCACCCTCCCACCACCCACCCCTCCTGCGTCCTGCCACCCTCCCTCCGTCCTGCCACCCACGCCTCCTGCGTCCTTCCACCCGACCCTCCTGCGTCCTGCCACCCTCCCTCCTGCCACCCTCCCTCCGTCCTGCCACCCACCCCTCCTGCGTCCTGCCACCCTCCCTCCGTCCTGCCAGCCCACCCCCCTCCATCCTGCCAGCCCCTCTCTCCTCCCACCCTCTCCTCTTACCCTCTTCCCTCCCCTGCCACCCTCTCCTCTTACCCTCTCCCCTGCCACCCTCCCCTCTTAAAAAACACATGAATAAAATGTAAAGACAGTACATAAAACACTAACACTAACACTTACACGTGTAAAAGCATAACACTTACACACCCCTCTAAGGATGCCTTCACACACACCGCATCCGCAGGGGATTTCACGCTGCGGATTCGCAGCGAAATCCGCTGCGGATCCAGCGCCAGTGCATCCCTATGAGAATACATACACACAGCAGGAATGACATCCCGCTGCGTGTATGTAAGTTAACCCCCCCGAGGGCCGGAGCATATATCACCTCCTCCCCATTCTGGTTTGCTTCGGGGGTTCTCAGCAGGACATCCCGCTCAGCCAAATCAGTGGCTGCGGCGGGGCAGCTCACTGATTGGCTGCACGGGATGAGCAGACGCCGGAAGCCCCGAAGCAAGCCGGAGCGGGGAGGAGGCAAAGTATGCTCCGGCCAGCGGGCGTTAACTTATAGGCAGAGGGATGTCAATCATAGGGATGCACTGACGCTGGATTCCCAGTGTGCGGATCCGGTGTGTGTGAAGGCGCCCTAAAGAAAAAAAATAACAAAAAAATGGCCCATAGGTTGCTCTCGGCTGAAGAGGCATTTGCCTGGATTGCCTCCGATACTGAGACAACCAGTGAGGGAGAAGAGGAAGATCCCTCGTTCCCTCTTCCTTCCTCATCGTCATCACCATTTAGTGATGACAAGACCCCAAGGCGCTGCCCCAGGACTAGGCCCCAGGAAGCCCCCCAAGCCCCCCCAAGTGACCCCACCCCATACGAACCACAGATTCCTGAGTTCGTTGGGGTCACTTGTGGGGGGTTTCCTCTGTTTTGGCAGCACGGGGGCTCTGAGAGCCCTTCGTCCTCCATTCTGGCCAAATCCAGCTTCCAAAATCCAAACTGCGCTCCTTCCCTTTGGAGGCTTTCCGTGCAGTTACTTTGCACTTTGTGCCCCCATGTAAGGTACTCTTGTAATCGGGGGAAATTGCGTTAAGTAATTAGGCATTTATTTTTTCTTTTAACCCCTTGTGAACATGAAAAATTCAAAGTTACACCAATGTTTTAGTGTAAAAAAAATTATTTTTCATTTTCACAGCACATTGTTCCACATTTGTGCCTGTCACCAGTGGGGTCCATATGCTCACTACACCCCTTATTACATTCCTTGAGGGGTGTAGTTTCCATAATGGGGTCACTTGTGGGGGGTTTCCAATGTTTTGGCAGCATGGGCACTCTGCAAACCCGACATGGCCTTCGTCCTCCATTCCAGCCTCTAAATGGCGCTCCTTCCCTTTGGAGGCTTACCCTGCGCCCATATGGCACATTATGTCCACATGTGGGGTAACTTCGTACTCAGGGGAAATTACCCTACACGTTTTGTGTTTATTTTCTCTTTTAACCCCTTGTGGAAATGAAAAAATCAAGGCTAGACCAACATTTAGTGTAAGAAAAATAAAATTTTTTACACTAAATCATTGATCTAGTCTTTATATTTTCATTTTAACATGGGGTAAAAAAATAAAAAAAACACAAAATGTATAGAACAATTTCCCCTGAGTACAGAAATGTGGATATAAAGCGCCATGCGGGTGCAGGGTAAGCCTCCAAAGGGAAGGTGCGCCATTTGGCTAGAATGGATGATGAATGCCATATCGCATTTACAAAGGCCCTGTGTTGCCAAGACATTGAAAACCCCCCCAAAGTGACCCCATTCTGGAAACTACACCCCTCAAGGAATCTAATTAGGGGTGCAATGAGGATATGGACTCCTCGATGACGGGCACATTTGTGCTGTGAAAATGAAAAAACGAAATTTTTCACTTTCACGTCACATTGTTCCACATTTGTGCCTGTCACCAGTGGGGTCCATATCCTTACTGCACCCCTTGTTAGATTCCTTGAGGGGTCTAGTTTCCAGAATGGGGTCACTTGTGGGGGTTTACCACTGTCCTGGCAGCATAGGGTCTTTGTAAATGCGATATGGCCCTTGAAATCCATTCCAGCCAAATCCAGCCTCCAAAAGCCAAATGGCGCTCCTTCCCATTGGAGGCTCGTCTTGCGGCCGCATAGCGCTTTATGTGCACATGTGGGGTATTTCCGTACTCGGGACAAACTGCTCTACACATTTTATGTGTTTTTTTATCTTTTAACCCCTTGTGAATATGAAAAATTCACGGCTAGGCCAATGTTTAAGTGTAAAAAATGTAATTTTTACACAACATCATTGATCTAGTTTTGACGTTTCACATTTGCACAAGGGGTTAAAAGAGAAGAAACAAAACAAAACATGAAGAGAAATTTCCCCCGAGTACAGAAATACCCCACATGTGTACTTAAGAAGCTATGCAGCCGCAAGACGAGCCTCCAATGGGAAGGAGCGCCATTTAGATTTTTGGGGCTGGATTTGGGTAGAATGGATTTCGAGGGCCATGTTGTATTTAAAAACTTCCTGTGCTGCCAAGGCAGTAAAAGCCCCCACAAGTGACCCCATTCTGGAAACTACACCCCTCAGGGAGTGTAACAAGGGGTGTAGTGAGCATATGGACCCCACTGGTGATGGGCACAAATGTGGAACAATGTGGCGTGAAAATGAAATATTACATTTTTTACACTATAATGTTGGTTTAGCCTTGAATTTTTCATTTTCACAAGGGGTTAAAAGAAAAAAAACACACAAAATGTGTAGAGCTATTTCCCCTGAGTCCGTAAATACCCCACATGTGGACATAAAGCGCCATGTTGGCGCAGGGCAAGCCTCCGAAGGGAAGGAGCGCCAATTGGCTTTTGGAGGCTGGATTTGGCCAGAATGGATGATGAACGCCATGTCGCATTTACAGAGCCCTCGTGCTGCCAAAACACTGGAAACCCCCCACAAGTGACCCCATTCTGTAAACTACACCCCTCAAGGAATCTAACAAGGGGTGCAGTGAGGATATGGACCCCTTGATGACGGGCACATTTGTGCCTTGAAAGTGAAAAAATGAAATTTTTCACTTTCACGTCACATTGTTCCACATTTGTGCCAGTCACCAGTGGGGTCCATATGCTCACCGCACCCCTTGTTAGATTCCTTGAGGGGTGTAGTTTCCAGAATGGGGTCACTTGTGGGGGGTTTCCAGTGTTTTGGCAGCACAAGGGCTCTGTAAATGCGACATGGCCCTTGAAATCCATTCCAGTGAAATCCAGCTTCCAAAAGCCAATTGCCACTCCTTCCCTTTGGAGGCTCGTCCTGCGCCCGCTTGGCACTTTATGTCCACATGTGGGGTATTTCCATACTCGGGAGAAACTGCGCTACATGTTTTGTGTTTTTTTTTCCTTTTATCCCTTTGTGGAAATAAAAATTTGAAGGCTAGAACAACATTTCAGTATAAAAAATAAATTTTTATTTTTTTACGCCACATTGTTCTGAAAATCTGTGAAGCACCTGTGGGGTCCAAATGCTCACCGCACCCCTTGTTACATTCCTTGAGGGGTGTAGTTTTCAAAATGGTATCCCATTAGGGGTGTTTTTTATGTTTTGGCACCCCAGAGCCTCTGCCAACCTGAAGTGGTACAGTCAGAAATGACCAAATATAACGGAGGCGTTTAAATTCACTAGGCGCTCCCTTATATCTGAGGCTTGTGGTTGCGTCAAATAGCGCATTAGGGCCACATATGGGGTATTTCTATAAACTGCAGAAACGGAGCAATCAATATTGGGGTGCATCTCTCTGCTAATAGGTTTATCATTATGAAAGATATTGGATTACAAGAAAATCTCTGCACAGAAAATTAAAATTTTCAAATTTCTTACACACTTAGCTTTAAAGGGAACCATTCACCCCGTGGCCCCCGTTAGAAACAGACATACAGTGACATAAAGGTCAATATACTTACCATATCGCTCCCGGTCCCGTCCCGGATCCCGTTGTTGACACGGAGAAATCGCCGATTCTTCTTCTCGCGCCCATTATGGTAATGAGCGCCGCCGGCCCGAAGTCCTGCCTTCTCCCCGCCTCCGACACTTGATTGACGCCGGATCTTCTTCCTCCTCGTCTTCTATCTTCTCGCCGGATCCCGCGCAGGCGCCGTGACAGTCGTTTTCGGCGCATGCGCAGTTCACAATTGAAGCCGCTCCGCAGCTTCACTGTTTACTGCGCGTGCGCCGATTGGCTCGAACACGTATCCTGTTTACCGCGCAGGCGCAGAAGAGGTGACGAGACCATCGCAACGGCGCCTGCGCGGGAATTCGGCAGAAGACTGAAGACTGAAGACGTCAATCAAGTTCCAGGAGGCGTGGATGGGCGGCGACGAGAAGAGGACCTCATGAATAAGTTGGACTCGTCCGTCGTTTCCTATGGACGTTGGACTCATCTCAGCTCATTACCATAATGGGCGGGAGAAGAAGAATCGGCGATTTCTCCGTGTCAACAACGGGATCCGGGACGGGACCGGGAGCGATGTGGTAAGTATATTGACCTTTATGTCACTGTATGTCTGTTTCTAACGGGGGCCACGGGGTGAATGGTTCCCTTTAATTTCTGTGACTCTCCTAAAGGGTTAAAAAACTTTCTGGATGTGCTTTTGCAGAGTGTGGGGGGTGCAGTTTCTGAAATGGGGTGCTTTGTGGGGCTTTCTAACATACAGGCCCCTCAAATACACTTTAAACCTGAACAGGTCCCTAAAAATATCTGATTTTGAAATTTTACAGAAAATTTGGAAATTTGCTGCTAATGTTTTAAGCTTTCTATTGTCTAAAAAAAAATGAAAGGAAGTTTAATAAATGCCGCCAACATAAAGTAGACATGTTGCTAATGCTATTTAATATATAATTTATGTGTCATAACCACTTTCTGTATATGCAGAAAAGTTTCAAAGTTGGAAAAATGCATTTTTTCACAATTTTTCACGTTATTTTGGATTTTTTCATAAAGATTCGTTATGAGTATCGACTCCAATTTACCAGAAATGTGAAGTACAATATGTCACGAGAAAACAATCTCAGAATCAGCCGCATAGGTAAAAGCATCCCGAAGTTATTAATGAATAAAGTGACACAGGTCATATTCATAAAATTTGCCTCGGTCCTTAAGGCCATTTCAGGCCCGGTCCTTAAGGGGTTAAATATAACTTTTCACCATTTTTTTTATATATACTTCAGATACAAGTTATTTTTAAAGTTAAAGGAGAACTGGGACCCCCGCTGACCTCCGGGATCATCATCCCAGCCGATGTCATGACCCAGCTGAGTGACAGCCCAGTCACTGTCAAACTCCAGACACTGATTGGCTGAAAGGCCTATCCCTCAGATAGGTTGGGTATCACATCTCGTGATGTCTTCACATCTGGAGGGGAAAATGCCTTCTGGTGGGGGTTCCGGGGTCAGTCAGGTGGTGGACATGGGAGATGGCGATCTCAGAAAAAAGTAACCCCCAGTTTCCCACACACTGTATGTGGGACTATTGGATTTATGGAACATACAATATATGTGGTCGTTGTTTTATTGCAATGCAGTTTTGCTGCTGCTGTGACAATCAGTGGATTGCTGTCTGTATTAGCTTGCGCTTACTGAATATAAGCAAGAACTAAAGAACAAAGCTGATGTCTTTATGCACCAATAAACGTGGTTCTTGCTTCTAAAGCGACCTCCCATAGTTAGTGAGCACTGCCATTGTTATCAATGCTGGCTACAGTGTGCTGTGCAGAGTTTCAGCAATACCACAAATATCAAAGCAAAGAAGCAAATGATAGCAGAACAGAACAAAGGACAGGAGTAAAGAGACAGGATACAGTAGGACAGGAATATGTAGGAAGTATACAGGTGAACAGATGAATAGATGGAACATATAGGAATATTATCGATGTAGCTCTGGACTGCAGTAATGTTGTCTAGATAAACTCTATGTTTGCTGTATGTATATGTTTTATACATGCATAAAATGGATACACTTTAATTTTTAAGCCTTAACTTTTAAGAGTTTGTTCACAGTTTAGGGTGATACTTTGAGCCTCGGTTACAGAGCCCATCAGATTTAATCAGAAAAATAGCATTTTATCCAGCACTGTTACCTAATCACAACCATGCACAGTAAAACCCAATGAGACCACATAAATTTCCAGTAGGGTCCATTGGGCATTGGTGGTATCTGTTGGGGGATAATTCATGCAATAGTTGACGAATCCTAATGTAGCATGCTTTTAAACCCAAATGTCTTCACATTAGAGGTGATTAACTGTTATATGCTTTATTGCTGAAATTTTATGTTCCACAAACAAAAAAGTATAGAACTCCATCATGTTCCTAGTATTTAATGTCCTTTGTAGCCTATACGAGGTGTGGGCATTCGTCATCTAGAGCAGCTTGACATCTCCCTAGAACTTTGACATACAAAAGTGTTTATAATTTTGCAACCTATTCTATATCCAGAGAAATTGTAATCGAACTAGGCTAAAAACAAAATCTCTATGAAAAATTAAAGCAGAAACCTAATGGCCCTGATTTACAAAGATTTGGAAGTTTTCAACAACACTGCACAACAACTTTTTAGTTTCCCCCAACAGCAAGGTTTATCGGCGGATTTTCACATGACAAATGGCTGATTTCTAGAATGGAAAACTTATCAAAAAATTTGATTATGGTTGGTTTTAAATGGACATGCCCACTTTTTAGTTTTAAAGCACAAAATGGCGGGTGTGTTGGGTTTTATAGATTTTTTTGGGGGGGTTGAAGACTTTAGTAAATATGGTGAAACAAGAGACTGACTGGAAATATGTGGCAAAATCAGTGAATAAACCTTTGTTCATATATATTGAAACTGGTATCTGTTTTCACAATTTATATGTTACTATTATTAGATTTAGAGCTTGCATATTGTTAAATGTCAAAATACTTACCTTTAAATAATAAAAAAAAAAATTGTACAGTTTACGTCTACTGTGAGTAAGAAGCAAAAGAGAATGGACACTTTCTTAGGATAGGATTGATAAAGCCATATTGAAGCTGCACATTGTGCAAATGTACACCCAATAATGGCAAGCTTAGCTTCAGAAATCCCTCTGTTTGTTTTTTACTGATAATCTAGTTGTTTCCACAAATGTTGACGAACAAAACCCTTTTCCTGAGGAGTTATGTCCTCTTTACGATGCCTCATTTCTCGTCTGAATTTATGCCTTGGAGTACAGGCAGCCCAACAGCACCGCAGGCAGCTTTAACTAGACAATTCATTAAGCAGCCGCCGCACAAGGCCCGTAAAGAACATTAATTCAGCAAATGAAAAACTAATAGACTGTTTAGTGGACTCTTTATCATGGGTGACAGTGCGAACTCTCTCAATCATCACTGTTTACTGAAGTGATAGTGGGTGCTGCTTATCACAGCTCTTATTGAATAGGACTTCCCAGGCCACATTGCTTCCATATTTCTTCATGTTGTAGTCCTCCTGTAGCAGTATGTTAGTCATTAAAAAGTCCTTTAGTTATTACCAGGTGTTGTCTGGCTCTAGTCAATAACTTTAATTGTCTGCAATTAACTAGGTGTCCATTTTCTTTGTGTTGATCATTCTGGGACTGTTTAAGAGAGTAGGAACAAACTTCTATCCAAGTACAATGTCCATACCTGACCATGGGCATAGCAGCAATGACCAGTCTAGAATAAATGACCTTTTTCCCACCCACCAATTTCTGATTCAATCTATGCTTTCTGATACATGTACATGTTCTCTAAAAACTATATTACTACTGCCTTTTATGGTATACTTAACCTACACTGGTCCTTTAACAAATGCTCAGTGGTCACTTATTGTTGAGACACTAACGGTTCCTCAAACATGCTGAATGTATCATTTAAATATACATCATACATAGAGCTTTTTATTCATCAAACCATATTCATAAGCTCCAAGATACTACAGACTTGGGCCCTAACTGCTACTTTCCCCTAGGCACCACCTTCTACATACTATGGTCTTGTCCTGAAACACAAGGCTACCAGCAATAAGTTAACCCTTTAAGGACGGGGCCCATTTTCGTTTTTACGTTTTCGGTTTTTCCTCCTTGTGTTTAAAAGGTCATAGCACTTGCATTTTTCCACCTAGAAACCCACATGACCCCTTATTTTTTGCGTCACTAATTGTACTTTGCAATTACAGGCTGAATTTTTGCATAAAGTACACTGCGAAACCAGAGAAAAATTCAAAGTGTGGTGAAATTGAAAAAAAAAAAGCATTTCTTTTATTTGGGGGAAATGTGTTTTTATGCCATTCGCCCTGGGGTAAAACTGACTTGTTATGCATGTTCCTCAAGTTGTTACGATTAAAACGATATATAACATGTATAACTTATATTGTATCTGATGGCCTGTAAAAAATTCAAACCGTTGTTAACCAATATACGTTCCTTAAAATCGCTCCATTCCCAGGCTTATAGCGCTTTTATCCTTTGGTCTATGGGGCTGTGCGAGGTGTCATTTTTTTGCGCCATGATGTGATCTTTCTATCGGTACCTTGATTGCCCATATACGTCTTTTTGATCGCTTTTTATTAATTTTTTTCTGGATTTGATGCGACCAAAAATGCGTAATTTTGCACTTTGGGATTTTTTTGCGCTGACGCCGTTTACCGTACGAGATCAGGAATGTGATTAATTAATAGTTTGGGCGATTACGCACGCGGCGATAGCAAACATGTTTATTTATTTATTTATTTGTTTACTTTTATTTAAAACCTGGGAAAAGGGGGGTGATTCAGACTTTTATTAGGGGAGGGGGCTTTTTACTATAAACAACACTTTTTTTTTTTTTTTTTTACACATATACTAGAAGCCCCCCTGGGGGACTTCTAGTATATACACTGTGATCTCTCATTGAGATCTCTGCAGCATAGATATGCTGCAGAGATCCATGAGATCGGCACTCGTTTGCTTTCGGCTGCTGCAGCCGAAAACGAACGAGTGCCGAGCCGAGGACGGCGCCATCTTGGACGCGTCCCCGGCCGGCATCAGTAACTGAGATCGCTCCTCCGGGACAAGGTCCCGGAGGAGCGATCTCCCCCACTAGACCCCAGGGAAACGTTGCCTCCGGTAATCGGAGGCAGCTGTCAACTTTGACAGCTGCCTCAGATTAGCTAATTAGCGGGCACGGCGATCAGACCGTGCCCGCTAATAGCAGCGGTCCCGGGCTACTCGCGGCACCCGGGATCGCGGCACTTCAAAGTGGGGCCGCCGCGCGGCCCCGCTTTGAAGTGCAAGTGAGGACATATGACGTAGGGGTACGTCATATGTCCTTAAGAGGTTAAAGGACAAGTGCCATGAAAAACTTTTTACCAGTAATTGAAGCACATTACAAAGTTATATAACTGTGTAATATGCTTCAATCACCTATCTGCCCCCCTTCCCTGTCTTTTCCCCCCTCCACCCCCCACCAGGAAGTGTCCTGACTCACACAGACCTGATTACTGTCGTCACCATCACCAAGCTCTTCTCTCAGCTCCTTCTCCTGTTACACTAGCCTCCCCCCTCCCCTGTCTTGTCAGGTGACAGCTTGCTTAGCTCCCATTGGCTGAACAACTGCAAGCCACCACATGTCACATCTCACTTGCTTATCTTCCCTCAGACTGACTCCGGCACATAGGCAGCTCCCCCCTCCCCTCATCCCCTCTCTCCTGCTGCCCTGGACTCAGTGAAGGAGTCATGTCACTAGAGAAGATAAGCTGAGCAAGCAGAGTCACCTGACAAGGAGGGGAGGGGGAGGCTGGTGTAACAGGACCTAGAGCAGCCCCCCTGCTGATGACTCATCCTCACAAGAAGGAGCTGCCTGGTGACGGTGACGACAGTAATCAGGTCTGTGTGAGTCAGGACACTTCCTGGTGGGGGGTGGAGGGGGGAAAAAACAGGGAAGGGAGGCAGATAGGTGATTGAAGCACATTACAGAGTTATATAACTTTGTAATGTGCTTCAATTACTGGGAAAAAAAGTTTTTCATGGCACTTGTCCTTTAAATGCTTTATTAATAACAATGGCTGTCCTTTTGCAGATGACCTAAGATCCGTTTCTTGATCCAATAGAAGTTATAGCACGTAAATGTGTGGAAAGGTACTCGATATACCAGCTCTACGAGATTGGATTGCCTCAGTCAACACTAATCTAGTCTTTCATCATAGATAACTGCCCTGACAACTCATATGATCAACACATGCTATTGTGATTCGGTATATTATATATATTGTAGACATGTCACTGGAGAAGTGTTCGAGGGGAGGTACATCTCACCCAGGCTACTGCATATGGTGAGATGGTGAATCCAGGTGAGATCTGTCACTCAGCAGTGTTATGCTGCTGAGTGGTTCTTTCCATTTTCCGGGCCTGGATTTACTGGAATGGTGGGTAGGTTGGTAGTGGGACCTGCCATTCCCTTCCCCCCGATCCAGTTCGGGTGTTGCAGGCAGGTGTGCCCTGTTGAGCCTGCAACAGGGTAAAAGCTCCACAGAGCTGCAGGGGAACTAGCTCTCAGACAGGAGTAAACAGCCTGCGTGGTCGATTTGGTGAGAGCTGGGAAGACAGCCGCTGCTGGGGCCTGTTCACACCCCGCAATACTGCCGACTGAAGTGCCAGAGAGGTGTCCAGTGTATTAGTAAGCCCCCAGACGGGCAGGACTTTTTGTTTTGTTCTTAAAGCACAGTGTTGCTGTATTTATTTTGCTGGACTGTTTATGTTACAAATAAACACCAAAGCTGTTTTTTAAGTCCAAGTTTGCTGCCTGAACTGTGTCCAAACACACCATCCCCCGGGAAGATCCCTACAATATTCATTTATTATATGTGTGCAATTGCATAAACTGGAATTAAAAACCTCAAAAAGTAGACAATTCATGATAAGTACATGTCAATTCAATGCTTATTTGCCGCAGATTTTCAAGTCAGTCCAGTTTACATGTGGTTTTTAATTCCATGGTTGTTCCAATTTAAGGCCCTTATACCTTAGGTGCTAAATAGTGGATATATACTCTCAAATGGGCTGTCACCATTACACAGTTCTCAATGGAGAGAGCACCTAGGAGAGTGCACAATGGAGAGGTACTCTGCATTGGCTGATGACACAACAATAATTCATCTGATGTGAGATTTCTAATGTATGGCAAATCCTTTACACAGTAGATATGGATTTACATCAATTTTGCAATACAATATATAGATTATGTTTAGGAAAAAAATACTTTTCTTTTAAGAGTAATGTAACTTGAGTCCAATATCTTTTATTTTGTAATTTTATCCTTTTTGTCCTTTTGTCTATAATATGTGCAGCCCAAAAAAAAAAAAACCTCAAATCAAATAGTTGAGGTTGACTTTTCCAATCTAGAATTGTGAGAGCTGACACATGAAATGCCCGTGGCTTTTGTCTGTACTTGTTATTCATCTTTTCTAACAAACCTAATTATTATTAAAACATGATAAATGAATTATAAATCACATACCGCTGAAAATGGTTCTGGGTAAAGTTTGCCTCAAACACAGCTATAATTAAAAACAAACATTTGCTTCTTTCATGCATTTGACAATAGTTTACTCTTGATTCTTAGCCGAACTTTTTTCCTTTTTCTTTTCTGCAGTCTCATTTTGTTTCCCTACAATTTGTCTTTTCATGTACTACCAGCCAATTACAGAACACCTCTTCTGGTATAAATACTGATATCAGCCATCTTGTCAGGATTGATAGTCCACTCTAAACACCTCTATATTACTTTCTTCATTTGCCTCTGAAAAAAAACATATATGTCTTAAATTTGAGAGTGTTTTTGCCTTATTTTTATTATTTAAATAAAATCTAGCAGCAGGTTAAAGGCAACCACTCACCACAAAATTGGGCCAGAAACTAGTAACATCGCATAATACAGCCAGTAGCAGTGTCTTTCTGCCTTTGTACATAGCCTGTCATTTCCTCCCAATCTACAGCCTGTGCCTCCTCAATTTGTCCCTCCCATTCCATAGAAATTGCTTGTGACAGATGTTCCTAATCTTTCTTTAGCGGCAGCTAAATAGAAGGAAATTTTTAATGAGGAATATTTACAAAGTTTCTTAACTTCCATTTAGGAAACAAATAATTAATTAACCCCAAAAATGTTACATTTATGCTGTGGAAAGGTGACATATGTTAGATCAGTGGAGGCCCTACTGCTGGACCACCACCACTGACCTGTAGAATAGGGAACTCCAACTCCTGGTCCTCCCCTACCACAGCATGGAAGATTTTAAACAGCCAAATCGACAAAAGCAAAAACATGAAGTTTCTTCCACAGCATATGGATGAGATTTCTTCAACACCTGGCACACTGCTGCCATTGCAAACACTGCAGATGTTCCATGCAGGAAGCTGCAACATATCTGTAGCCTAAAGCTGGGTTCACACATCATATTTGGTCCACATATTGAAGCTCATTTTGGTGACTATTTTTAGCCAAAATTGTAAGTGCAACAAACACAGAGGAAAACTATAATAGATTTGCACATTTTTCTGTGTTTTGGGACCTGCTTTTTATTTGGGATAAAAATGCTGACTAAAATACTGTGTGTGAACCCAGTCTCGTTCTTTTAATAGTTGTTTTCAACAGTCTTATCCATTTAAAGAAGGAAAAGTAAAGCTGTAACATTATCCATCTATGTTTCTGTTTCTCTCTGCTCGATATTCCTGTGTTGATGAACCTAATATGCTTTAGAAGCTAATAAATTTTTCCATTTGTATTAGGCAACGGTATCCTATAATATCATTTAGTAGAGTTAGAACTAGATAATATGTTAATTTCACTTGAGGCACATACAAACTAATATGTTGTTTTTTTCTTTCCATTTTCTTACTTGTAGCAATGTCTCCTGGTTCCGACAGCCTCAGCAGTATGGACATTCCTGCTGTGTCCGAGATCATTTTGCAGACTCTCAGTGAGCTGGCTAATTCTTTCCAGGACATGTCAGACCGCTGTCTACTTGTTTTGCATTTGGAAGTCAGGTAGGATTCAGTCTTCAGTAGGTATTTAAAGGCCTCGAGTACATATGACACAAGTTTGTTTGCTGACATATTTAATAAGTTTTCAACAAGGGCATGGTGAAATAGGATTTTTTTTTTTTTTTTAAATATGGTTAAGCGTCAGTACAACATATAACCTGTGGACAGGCGTGGTGCCCTTTTTTTGAAGGAAAACTGACAAGTCTATATAATCCAATATAGCCCATTTAAGATTAATGGGTTACTATGATTTATCACTTACAAATGCATTCTTCGTAGTTGAAAGGCCTGTGTAAGTCACTCTCACATGCAGAGAGAGACATATTCATGCTCCTGCTGTTTATCTCCTAAATATGGGACGTGGCAATATTTTCTGCCTGCCTGAACTATGGGATGCCGCACATTCTGCCTACTTCTCTGCCTGCTATCTTTGCTTTTCCTTGGCGCTCCTCCTTCTCACGCCGGGGAGCTGTAAAGCAGACAACAGAATATTCAATATCTAAGGCTAGCCATGCAGATGAAAAGGCAGATATAGACCGTTTTTTGATAACCATTGATCTGTTTTCACCTTTATGTGACATGAACCATTGTGATGGATGCCAGCCAAAGGCAGATATCTCATGCAAAGGTTATCAACCGTGCTGGATTTTTTTTATTGTTGGACGGTATTGTTATAGAGTCATTAATGCCAAATAACAGATCTGCATCCCATAATGGAGGTACAGATCATGGTAGAGATCAATCGTTATTTTGTCTTTTAAACTTATCACTATGTTCAAAGCAACAGCCATCACATAACAGTGAGCATAAGTGTTTCATAAAACCACAGTCTCAATTCCTATTGAAAGGGCTAGTGTAAGCTGCAAAGCAATGTATCAGAAGCAGTACTGTCTATAAGGAGAGTATTTACAACACTTCATTACAACTTGTAAGAGGGAAGCTATAGATAGTCAGCAGATACGTTAAGATAAACAGCAGATACGTTCCTAAAATGGATTGAATATAGTCACAGACTGTTAAGCCCATTAAAGTCTGTAGGCAAGTAGAGTTCTGCCTATGCATCTCAGTTTGACAGGTTTCTGACGTTTATGTGACTTAAAGCGTAACTGTCATTTCAGGGTCATTTTTCTGAAAACATTAAATATCAGTAGTACAAGCGATTTTAAGAAACTTTGTAATAGGTTTTATAAACCAAAAGAGTTTCCTTCTGGACTGAAAAAGCAATCTCCCAGCCTCCCCCCTCCCTTCAAAAGAAGCAGGATTTCTGTCTCCATTATGTGGCTATGGAGAGGGGAGGGGCTGTTAGGAGTGACAGAGCACGGAGGATTTCTGCAGAGCACAACACCCTGCAATCTTCTCTCAGTAAGTTCATAGATAAGCACTGACCTTTCTGACACCTGAATTTAGCATTTTAGGTGCTCAGAGAGTCTACAAACAGCTGACCTTCATGTCACCTCTTCCTGCTCCCTCATCTACCTCAGCCCCTCCCCCCCCCCCTCATAGGCTTACAATGGAGGGAGCAGAACCCGTCTTCACTGGCTTCTCTGTAATGAAGACGTGTTTGCCTGATAATGCACAGATAAGAAGTCAGGGGGGGAGGCTGGGAGATTGCTTCTTGAGGACAGGGGGAGGGTTTTTTGGCTGATGAAACCTATTACAGAGTTTCTTAAAATCGCTTATACTACTGATTTCTGCAATAAAAAAAATACATGACAGTTACGCTTTAAGGTTCAGTGAAAGCCCAAAGACTTTGTCAGTGCAGCCCTACATTGCTGTAACTATAGTAATATCAGCATAAAATAGGATAGCAGCACAGATCTAATTGTTTTTTTTGCAATATACATACTATCTCACTCCATCACAGTGGACTGTCAGAACTTTTAAAACAGTAAGCTTCCCCTGCTTCTCACACCACTTTCCCTTTTTTAAAGTGTACCTGTCATTAGCAAAAACTTCTGACATGTCAAAAATTTTGGTCAGTCATGGTCTGAGTGTCCACACTACAAGCCGGGAGAAGTATGTGCTTTCCCTTTTCACTCATGGTTCTGTGTCATGTGACTTGGAAGGACTACCAATGGTCACCTAGCTCTCATAGACACAGAGCGGGAGAGGGGCGCATGGCAGTGCTGTTGTCTCCTTGCCCATTCTTTTATTCAGCCAGGATCTAAGTGTTCAGACCCTGGCTGTAAAAACATTTGACATGTCCCTAGGAAATGTCAAAAGTTTTTATTATTGACAGGCTTTAAAGGGTCTCTACTTATTTCTAAATTAAAGTCCGGCAAAATTTTTTATTAAAGTATTGTATTTGCCAAAAGTTATACAAATCACCAATATACACTTATTACGGGAAATGCTTATAAAGTGCTTATTTCCCTGCACTTACTGCTGCATCAAGGCTTCACTTCCTGGATAACATGGTGATGTCACGACCCGACTCCCAGAGCTGTGCGGGTTGTGACTGCTGGAGAGGATGATGGCAGGGGGACACTGAGGGACACAGGGCACTGGAGGGACACTGAGCATCCCTCTGCCATCATCCTCTCCAGCAGCCACAGCCAGCACAGCTCTGGGAGTCGGGTTGTGACATCACCATGTTATCCAGAAAGTGAAGCCTTGATACAGTAGTAAGTGCAGGGAAAAAAGCACTTTATAAGCATTTCCCATAATAAGTGTATTTTTGTGATTTGTATAACTTTTGGGAAATACAATACTTTAATAAAAAAAAATTTGCCAAACTTCTCCTTTAAATGCTTTACTTTTTCTAATTAAATATATTTGGGAAAGGTGTTTTTATGTTGTATTCTTTTGTTAATGGGATTTTCCAGGAGGCTATAGTTGCTTGCAGAAAGCCCCTTTTGGGTACACTTACAACTACAGGATCTAAAGCAGTTGTATGTAATGTGTTTAACTATTTAGTTACATTGATATCTGCAGCATCAAATCTTAACTAGTGAATGTACCCTTAAAGTTGCACAAGTCATCACAAAAACTTTTGGCATGTCAAAAATTTTTTATCGGTCAGGGTCTGAGTGTTCAGACCTTAAACCAGTGAATAGAATAAACGAAGAGAGGGCCACACTGCAGCGCGGTCCGCTCTCCACTTTGTGGGTGGGTTCAGACTATGGAATTCTCGCAGATAAATTCCGCGGAATTCCGTCGCCTGTACACGCACACTGCCGCGCCTTTCCACCGGCTCCATAGACACCATTCTATGGGCCGGCTGATTCCGCATTTCGCCAAAAGAATTGATTTGACAATTCTTTCGGCGGAATGCAGAATCAGCCGGCCTATAGAATGGTGTTTATGGAGCTGGCGGAAAGGCGCGTGTACAGGCGACGGAATTCCGTGGAATTTATCCACGAGAATTCCATAGTCTAAACCCACCCTGTGTCAGTGAAAGACGTGTCCCATTGACTTTTATTATGAGGCTATCTTATCACTTGACCAGGGCAGTGGAGTCGGTAAGCCGCAGCTCCGACTCCAACTCCGACTCCTGAATTTTATCAGGACCGACTCAGACTCCTGCTGCTTCATAAATGGCCGGTCATATACCAGGGGAGTTACTTATCACACTGGCTCAGCAGCTTCTCCCTAATGTCCTACATGATCCTGGGGCAACTTCTGAGTGAATAAAGAAATACTGTATATAAAGCAGATTCTCCTGTGTGTGCAGTGGATGCAGCCAGTCTTTAGCCTCCATGTCCTGAACTACTCACAACTAGACTAGATGGAGCAGGTAGTCTTTTTTAAATAGTCACCATACTTAAAGAAACACTGCTAACAATGCCAGATACCTGTAATATAGAGGTCAGCCATAGTGATATAGAGAGGGGTCACACACACTGATATAGAGAGGGGTCACACATAGTGATATAGAGAGAGGTCAAACAGTGATATAGAAGGCCACTGTGGGGGCACGCAATAGCACACACATACACACAGCCTGCTGCAGCCATAGCATAGCAAAACTTGTAAAATTCATATCAACATTCAATTCTACATTTTTTAAAGATTTTTTTAAAGTCGGAGTCGGTACATTTTTTTCCGACTCCAGCCAAAACTAGCTCCGACTCCAGCCAAAACTAGCTCCGACTCCACAGCCCTGCACTTAACACAGAGCCTGGAGAAGACCACGCTGAGCGTGGACTTCTCTTGCCTCAGTCTCATAATCTGTTAGGGTCTGAACACTCTGACATGTCAAAACTTTTTTTGTGATGACAGTGTTTCTTTAAGAGACGTTTGGTGTACAGAGCATACATTGGTTTCATACACTGTGGACAAGTATAGTTGTTTGTATTTAAAGGTCTATAGTTTTACATTTTTTGCAGTTATCCTTTAATCTAAACTGTTGTGGAATATATGGAAGCAGAACTCATTGTCTACAGCTTCATTTCAGCTTAAAGAGAACCTGTCGCCAAGACAATACTATCTAATCTGTTGCCATTATGTTATAGAGCAGGAAGAACTGAACAGATTGATATATATCTTTGTGGGGAAAATTTCAGTATAACTTGTAACATGTTGATTGAAATCCCTGCTCATTCTGTGTTAAAGAAGCAGTTCACAAAAAAATATTATTGGGCCCCCCCGTAGGCGCTGGAAGGTATACTCACCGCAGCTGATGGGTGACCCGCGGCGCAGCTTCGTTCCGGTCCTGCGGTGCCGTTCAAATCCGGCTCTTCTGTGACTCCTCTTCTCTGTCCTGTGATTATACGCCAGAACTCACGCGCTTCCATGCATTCTGTATGGAAGTGCATGACTTCCGGCATTCAATTACAAGGCAGAGAAGAGGAGTCACTGCAGAAGCTGAAGTGAGCGCGCGCCGGATTTCAGCGGCACTGCGGGACCGGAACGAAGCCGCACCACGGGACACCGATCAGCTGCCGTGAGTATACATTCCAGCGCCTAGTAGGGGAGCCAGTAATAATTTTTTGTGAACTTTAAGGAGTTCAGTGATCAGTGTCACTCAATGGACTGGACTCTTCAGCATGGAAACATCAGAGATTTCAGTCAATAAATTACAAGTTATACTGAATCTTTTCCTATAAAGATATATATATATATATATATATATATATATATATATATATATATATATATATATGAATCTGCATCTGCTCAGCTCCTGCTCTATCACATGATGCCAATAGCTTAGGTAGCATTTTTTATGGTGACGGGTTCCCTTTAATGTTTTAGTCCACATAGAAGAATTTTAGGTAAAGGTTGCAGTCAGAGTAAGTTAAGCTCCTATTTGCTGCAATCTTGCCCAAAACATTTTCGTTACAAGTTCTTTATTATAGGGAGGTCTCAGAAAAGTTCATGGAGGAAAGCATCTAGAAACCTACATGTAACGTGCCAGACTGAGAGGCGTTTGACATTTTATGTGCGACCCAGAGGGTCATCCTTTCATAAGAGAGTCTTAGTTCTCAGTGCTAGGAATTAACAAAGTGTACTATGAAGGCATCAATCACAAGCTCTATTTTCCAGGTGATATTTGAGAAACTCTATGCAGGTAAATTAAAATCTGTCGCAATGACATGGCTGAGGTTATAGAAAATGTGACCTGCGGCACAGTGTCCTTAAAAGCAGCAAGAAATGAAATTTCCCTTAAACTTGACAACATTATCTGACCCTAATACTTGGCTACAAAATGTGTTTTGGCGCTCATACAAGATATCTAACATTTATTCATAATGTTTTCCATGGAAAAAGAATGACATTTGACAGTAACTTAAGTTGAATATATAACATGTTACGAAACAAGTATATTTGTTTTTTGTTTTATTCTCAGAGTTCATTGCTTCCATTATCTTATCCCCTTGGCCAAGCAAGGAAACTATGCTATCGTAGCCAATGTGGAAAGCATGGATTACGACCCTCTTATTGTGCGACTGAACAAGGACATAAGTGGAATAGAAGAGGCGATGGGTGCCAGTCTCCAGCAGCACAAGTTCCAGTACATCTTTGAAGGTATACTAGTAGATATGTAGTGAAGTAGAATAAACCGCTGAGCACTCACCCAAAGCAGGTCTATGATAGGTCTTTAATTCAAATCTTCAAATCATTCTTTGGGCGGATGGCGGACATGCAGTGTGGGCATACCCTAACTTTGTGTCTTAACTTTATTATCACTCTAGGCATTTATACCAATTTTATGACTGTAGGAAGGTTACACAGTAAGTTAAACACCACTGTGGGCAAAAGAATAATCACAATACCTTTTCCTTGGACCTTTTACTGGCATTTAGGTTCAGAAGGTAGTTACTTCTCGTCCTTTTGGCTAAGATCAAGTGTAGTATCTGTTCTTATCAGTTTATTATCTGATACGTCCCCTATCTGGGGACCATATATTAAATGGATTTTTAGAACAGGGAGATAGAAAAAGAGGCATTGCAGGCATTGCAAAAGAGGAGCCCGAACAAAGAGTCTCAAAAAACAGGACTAGCCAGTTATCCCTCCAGGAAGGACCCAGCCAAGGGGTGGCTCCTGTAAGGAAACCACCAAAACCGCCATATTAAGTGGCCCTATAAGTCAATGTAATGACAAGGGAAAAACCAAGGTCAGGTATCCATCCACATACAGCTGTTTCGGGGTGTTGCCCCTCATCAGTGTGGAGCAGGATTTTGGCTAGGTGGGAGCAATACCTAGTAGAGCCATAAGAGAAACAGATTGCTGATCTCAGGGAGACCAGCCAAACGACAACACTGCCAGCTGCTAATGAAAGTGCTCAATGCAGCGCTCTCCAGGCATTGACCAGTTATTGCAGTGCTTTCAGGTTTAGGGCACAAAAAAGAAAAAAAAAAGAAGGTAGTTACCAGCCAGGCGTTGGCGAATTATCTCAACTGATGTACTGATCAGCTCCGTTCACTATTTAAATGTATAATAACAGGTGTCCTATATTGGCAGTATTCATTGAAAGGGATTATTCAGTTCTACAAAAACATGGCCACTTCCTTCCAGAGACATCACGACTCTTGTGCCCAGGTCAGGTCCTCCACTCCGGGTCCCCCGGCTGCTTCCTGGTCTGAGCAGAGACCTGGGACGTGACGTGTCAACCCCACGTATTCAGTCAGTAGCTCGAGCGGAGGACAGCCGACCCCTGAGCTGGAAATGGGGAGGTAAGAGCCTGTTCAGCCACCTCCTCCCTTTCGGTATTCAAAAGAAATGGTGCACCTGGACCTCCTTTTAGCTTTATTCTTTTCAATGGGACTAAGTTGCAAAGCACCACCTAAGCTGGAAACGAGAGTGGCGGTGTCTCTGGAAGAAATTTGCCATGTTAGATAACCCCTTTAATGTATGGTAATAGTGTTACATTTCTAAAGCTAAATAATCATCTTTGTTTTTCTACATGCATTGTCTTCATCAGGTCTAGGCCATTTAATTTCCTGCATCCTTATTAATGGCGCCCAATATTTCAAGCGAATTAGTGAATCAGGGATCAAGAAGATGTGCCGAAATATATTTGTTCTTCAGCAAAACCTTACCAATATCACTATGTCCCGTGAAGCCGATCTGGATTTTGCAAGGTAATGAAGCCTGGTTTCCTTTACCAAATACGAACTTCACCATTGTCAGACTATTGAGTGTACTACCCTGCTTCATTACTGCTGGTGCATTGTGCTCCAAATTTTTCTTAGTGTTGCATGACATTTATTAACTTTATTTCATGTATGATTGAATCTTTGTAGCAACCTAAAATACTTGGTGCTTATTCCCACGTTCCATAATCCTATGACGCGGACTCGCAGATTTCCAGGCGTCATATATCAATATGATGCGGGGAGAGCTGTAATTGTTTAAATCTTTGCAGAAATGTACAAATATAGCCACGTGGCTGTATCACTACATTCCCGCGAAGATTTAAATACTTAAAGCTCTCCCAGCATCATATTGATACATGACGCCTGGAGATCTGCGAGTCCACGTCAGAGGATTATGGAACGTGGTAATAAGCCCTTATACTCTTGAAGTTTTGTAGAAACAGACCTTTGCCACATTTCTCTAATCTACAGTTTATTTTCTGCTTCGCACTTCCCATAACATTTTCTAATATGCAAGGAGGTTATCTGTAGAATGTTGGAGGACTAGTCGAATAAATGACAGACGTTCTTTCGATGAAGCAGAAAGAACCTTTCTTTGAGAGGTTGCTGGTTCTTTGCTTCATACTTTTTGCTGACACTGCAGATAGACATAGCTTTGCTGACACTTTGTGAAAATGGGTTAACATTGCTCTGGAAGCTTGGATGTGATTATGTGTATACAGCAAAATTTGCAACAATAGCTTTCCCATGAATCAATGTTCAGAAGTTAAAGTGGTGGCCAGTTTCTTTTCACATTACAGCAAGGCATGGTTAACCCTTTGAGAGAAAAAGTTGCCTAGACTCCTACAGCACAGAGTTTATACATTCTTAAAGGGGTAGTGCAGCATTTAACATTTATTCACTAAATAACACACATTACAAAGTTATACAGCTTTGTAAAGTGTGTTATTTAAGTGAATAGCCCCCTTCCCTGTGTTTCCCCACCCCAGAAGTGTGGTGCATTTTACTTACTGAATTGCTGTCGACCCCGGCCGCCATCTTGGGTCGACGATGTCATCTTCGGGAGGCGCTCCAGCCGTCCCTCATGATGGCCCCCCTCTGCCGCGTCATCAGCTGCTCAGCCGCGATTGGCTGAGCACAGTTATGCTCAGCCAATTGCGGCTGAGCAACTGATGACGCAGCAGAGGGGGGCCGTCATGAGGGACAGCTGAAGCGGTTTGGCCGGCCTCCCAAAGATGACGTCGTCGACCCAAGAAGGCCGCCGGGGTCAGTGAGCATAATGCACCACACTTCCGGGGTGGAGGAAACACGGGGAAGGGGGCCATTCACTTAAATAACACACATTACAAAGTTCCTAGCTAGAAGTGAGTACCTGGAAATACTGTACTTTATTTCACACCCAAAGTAAGATTCCTGCTGGTTTATTTTCAGAATCTCTATGGTTAAACTGTCTTTTTTTTTTTTTTTTTTTTGTGGTGGGGACATAAGTATAATTCAAATACTTGAGCCTTATACTTGAATGTTATTGATGCCAAGTCCCCCCCCCCTTCTTTAAGTGCAGTTGTGCCATTTAACAGTCAGACAGTCAGGAGGCACTGCTATCACTTTCCATGATCTTGTCACTTAGCAATTTTTGGCCAGTTGTGTCAGTGCGGAATATGTGAAACCTGTCAGTGTGGTAGCGGTCATGCTCTTGCCCATGTACAGAATACATTAGGTTATTGTAAATTGGCTAGTGATGCACAGACATCTCTTTGTCAGGCATTTCATCTTTTGAAAAATGGAAATACAGTTGCTGTGCATTTTGTCATACAAGTCAAGCAGTAAAATTTTTCAATGAATATTCAAAGCTATGTGTGTTGCACTTGGATGCTTCTAACGTCTCTATTGTAATAACAGACAGTAGTCCCATGACCTTCTTATTTCATGTAGTGTGGTGGGAGCCAGAGCTGGGTGCAGCTGCCAAATCTTGTAAAGGGTGGGGGGGTGGGGGGAGACGCTAATTGCTGCAGTTTGTCTTGTTATCCGTCAGTGACAATGTGTCAGGAGTCATATGTACAACAGGAAATGAATTATCCATGGCACACAAGTCTCTGGAAGGGATCCCCTGCTGTTTGCGTTAATGAAAGTTGTCCCACACATGTTCTCTGCCTGTGTGTGTTCCAGCTTGCCTCATCCCGCTGAATGCCTCTGCCTTCCATCCATGAACTTCCCATCACATGTTAATGCTAAATAGCAGCTATAGATTGTCCTGAGAGTATAAATGTTATTGTGTACTTGATATGTGTAGACAGGAATGGCACATACCACTGAATAACATTATATTGGTTTAAAAAAATAACATCTGTATGAATTTTAAGTAAACTCCTGAGACTTTTGAAATGTGTCCCCTTAGATCCCTCTAATACACTGCTTCTGTGCGAACAGGAATCCTTGCACATTTTTATTTAGCATTCTATCTGCATGGAAAAGAAAACATAAAATAAAGAGTACCTTCCATTAAAAATAACACTTAACTAATCAGGCATGTCAAAGTTATAGATTGCAGCGGGTCTCACTGCTGAGACCCACTGTGATCACGAGATATGACGGATGACAGCAGCGCAATCCACTCCACAGCCGCTCGCTAATTCCAATAATGTAGCCTCATAGACTCACATTTTCAGAATTAGCCTTAATAGAGATGCTGCCACACCCTCTCACTGACTATATCTCCCGATCACAGCAGGTTTTAGGCCGTATTCATACGTCCCACAAAGTTGTCTGTGATTGTGGATCCGCAATCTCTTATCCATTTATTGCCCATTGATTTCTGTTGGGCTATTCACACAGTTTGTTCCTATTGTGGATCTGTAATCCGTACTGCAAAAAAGATGTGCTAGTGCGAATTGTGATTGTGGCATGGATTACCCATTGAACTCTATGGGATTACTTTTTTTTGTGGATCACATGGATGTCACATGCGCGACATTAATGAAAAACATGGATCAAATCTAAGCAAACTAGTTAAATTCTTTTTAGCAGTTCAACATTTTGCAGATACAGACACACTACAGGTGCAATTACAAATACCGGACCTGAAAAATCACTGAACGTGTGAATGAAGCCTTCGCAGTGAGACCCTCTACGATCAATATCTTTTGACACGCCTGATGACATGTCAGAAGTTATTTTTAATAACAGTGAAAGCAAAGTATGTTCAATTTTTCATCAAGATTTAAATGATAATGTTTTCTAAATATGCTGAGCCCAAGCATAGTTCTTCTTTAGGGTGCATTCACACGTACAGGATCTGCAGCAGATTTGGCGCAGATTTGAATCTTCAGCAGATCCACAGCAGATTTGATGGCCCAGATTAGATTCAAAGCAAATCTGCAACTTCAAATCTGCGCCATTAAATCTGCTGCAGATCCTGTACATGTGAACACACCTTTAGGCTGGGTTCACACTATGTATATTTTAGTCAGTATTGTGGTCCTCATATTGCAACCAAAACCAGGAGTGGATTAAAAACACAGAAAGGATCTGTTCACACAATGATGAAATTGAGTGGATGGCCGCCATATAACAGTAAATAACGGCCATTATTTCAATATAACAGCCGTTGTTTTAAAATAACAGCAAATATTTGCCATTAAATGGCGGTCATCCACTCAATTTCAACATTGTGTGAACAGAGCCTTTCTGTGTTTTCAATCCACTACTGGTTTTGGTTGCAATATGAGGACCACAATACTGACTGAAATATACGTAGTGTGAACCCAGCCTTAAACTGGAATGTATTATGATGTAGACTATTGACATATTCTGTCACGTCACTTTAAATGGCTCATCAATACACATTACAGGGTGTATGAATCTATGGCAACAATTAATTATAGTGCAACTTTTTCAGAGTAGCACACACACCATAATTGGCAGGTCCTGCTAGGCATGTTAGGTAATCACTAGCAGGGTCCAAGTGTCACCCAGTTTTTAATGATTTCATTAGGTTTTTTTTTTTCTTAGGCCAATGTTGTGTTGTTCTTTTGGAGAGACAATTCATTACTGATGACTATTCATAAGGTTCCTTTTAAAAACATCAATCTTTGGTTGTCAGTGGGCACAAACAAGCACTGATCAGTGAGATCGGTATTTGTTTTCTGTGCCTTTCCACAGTACAACTAATCGAGTTGCCGAGCTATTTAAATGTGTTGCTATTGGCCACACATCCCTTGTTTACACAGAAAGAGGGTACCAGGGGGTGCTGTTTGCAATCTTTTTTATGCACCGCTATACTGACTGAAATATCGACTCTTTCTTCATTAGAAAAAAAGAGTTGAGGCACAGGAAGTCCAGGCCCCATGCCTGCACCTGCACAAGGCAGATATTTGATTGAAAACCTTTCCTCAGTGTGCATCTGTTTCCCAGTCTGTAAACTGCAGGTGCCGGAGCAGATGCACAAACCAGAAGAAACAGGTTGGAGTGCGTGTGTGTTTGTGGGGGGGTTTACCAGCAGGTGGCAAGTTGCCCCGATGGGGGCGGGGCTTATTGTGGCCTTGGGGATGGGGGTGTACATTATTGAATCCCACACTGTATTGTCATCTTCGCTGCACTGAAAAAGCACCTGCACACAGAGGGGACGGCAATATAGGCTGGGATGCAACTCATTGGCCCTTGACATGTGTAGGGGCTAGTTAGAGATGCAGCCTGTTCAGCTTCTGCTGATGAGTACACCTCCCCCCTTTTTTTTTTAACATGAAACAACAGGTACACTTTAAGGGTAGCTTCACACTTACCGGATCCGCAGCGAGTTTGCAAGAAATCCTCTGCAGATCCTGGTAGTGTGAAACTGAATGGGACACATACATGCAGCAGAATTTTTATTCCGCTGCCTGTATGTGACCCGGGCCCCTTTAACCCCCCCGCATCCCGCAGCCCCGGCCCAAAGCATACATTACCTGCTTGGCACGGCGGCTGTGTGTGAGTCTCCCGTCTTCCCTCGCTTCCCATAAGCCAATCAGTGCACAGCAGCACTGATTGGCTGATGGCAAGTGAGGGGAGCCGGGAGCTTCACTGCAGCCACGGCGCCAAGCAGGTAATGTATGCGGCGGGGGGTTAAAGGGGCCTGCTTACATATTCGCAGTGGAATGAAATTCGCTGCAGAATCGCAGCGTGAAATCTCTGCGGATCCGGTACGTGTGAAGGCACCCTAAATCATCAGCCAACCATGTAGTATATGGATGGACTGGGTCTACATTGTAGTTGCTGGGTATAAGGCCCTTTTATGCAGGGAAAGTATTGGCCAAACTGGCTAGTTTATTGCTCCATGTATAAGACCCAACAAGACCCAGCAGCACAAATTCCCATGTAAACTGGATATGTGCTACCGACAATATTGATAGTGAACTGCTGCACGCACAATTTTGCCAAAATTTGTGCAGTCTGTCACTCCCATTAATGTCTCCACATAAAGAGTCACTTTACCGGGCCGCCATTCAACATATGTAGTCAATCCGTGCCTGTGTGGGGCTGTCATATGCTTGTGTTAAAGAAGCCTTAAGGACCTTTTACACGGGCCGATTACCATGCAATAAATCGTTAAAAAGTGATATTCTGATATTTGTGTAAATGCGGCAAAGATCAAATAACAAACAAAAACTACTTTGTATGTCATTGATCGCAATTTTTTGAGCTGACTTCAAAATCATTGTTGATCGGTAAGTCTTTTAGTATCAACACTCCATCGTTTGGTCATTTACAGTGATTAGTGATAATGATTATATAACTTTTCAGAGCGATTTATCTTTTTATCTAAATGCCTGTCATTTAAAAGAAAAACAATTATCGCTTGACTTTGCTAAACAAGTGCCTAGGCAATTTATCTGTATGTCTTCCTGCTCACAGAGGGCTGTCTTGGGGCCCTATTACACAGGGAGACTATTCACAGGGTGAACCGTCCAATAGCACCTTGTAATAAGACCCAAGATCAGCCAACGAACAAGCAAACAGGTCATTCAGGTTAAAAATCATCAGCCATCGGCTGCTCATTGCCTGTCAGTCATCTCCCCATATTGTAATATAGGATGAACAGCCAATGGCTCATGACAACTAACATTCACACAAACTATCCTGCAGTCATTCATGCAGTCCTCCAAGCCATCTTATAGGCTCTGCAAATAAGCTTAAGTTTAACTTGATCAGTGCTTTTGTATAATGGAGCTTGAGACAGCTAATACAGCCCTAAGCACAATCCTCATGGTGACATCTATTTGCCCCCTCAAAAAAAAAAAAAAAAAAAAGGAATAGTCCGCAGATTTACCGTTGCACTGCCACAGATCTATGATGTGCGTGATTCAAGTGCTTTTTTCCCCCCTTTAGTAATATTGCATTTATAGTGGTATTTCTGTATTTTTATAAAATGCTAATGATAATTGTTGAGGTTTGCCAGTCTGTATTGTGACACATTTTATTGCTTGAAGTCCTGCTTTGGAGCATTAAACTGTGTGCTGTGATATTGTCAAAATAATTTGGTCCAGCTCTGGTGTTGAATTCTTCTTTAGCCTAGAAAACAACAGATGGCTTCACAAACTGTAAAGTTATTTCTGTTTGTGCAAAGTTATTATAGATGGCCCATAACAGCTACAGGGCACTCTGCTTGTCCACTTCATGCTGAGGAGAATTCCTTGGGTAATAGTGCCATCTAGTGCCAGTTTCTGGTAACTGTAACGACAGCTGTGATTTTTTTTTTCATATCAATTATTGCACATAAAGATCTTTCTTTCTTTTCTTTTTCTTTTCCTTTCTTCTCTCTCATACCACTTATATTGATTTATTTTATTGTTTGATGTACAAAAATTGCAGACTTTTGACATTTGAAACAAAGATTAAAAAGTAAGGGTCCTTCTACACAACCCAATATGGGGCTGTGCAAAGGACGCAAGCGAGCACCAATCAATGGGATTGGCGCTTGATTACAGTGCCTTTTAAGAGGTACAACTAAGCGCACAGCCGGGCCACAAAAACTATCACTGTTTTGTTTATGTGGCCATTTAAACATTTGAAAGACAAACGACTTAGATAGCAGCGATATGCTGACGTTGCTCTGTAGAATAGGAGCGGTGGCAGCAGACCGCTGCTGTCTGCTATGGGCTGCCTGGACAATCTAGCGATCACCCGGGCAGCCCCCCCCCCCCCCCCCCGCAGTTTTCCTGCTCCCCCCTCTGCACTTACCTGCTCGCTGCCCCCATGTGTAATAGCAATGACAGCGAGCGGGGAATGAGGAGCTGACAGCGCTTGTTTGCTCCTCTCCATCACCCCGTGTAATAGGAGCTTTAGGCTGGGTTTAAGGTACCTTCACACACACCGTATCGCAGCAGATTTGTTCTAAATAACTGAACTGTGGATCTGTTGCGGATCGTGGAGATGTGAATGCACCCTTACACTACGTTTTTGCAATCCATTTTTCTCATCCATTTAAAAAAAAATGGGTGGAAAAACATTCAATTGGGTGCACCCCTTATGATCTGTTTTCCATTGACTTAGATTATTTAAAAAAAAGGATCAAAACTGACTTTTTTTTTTTAACATACACAAAAACGTAGGCGACCTCATTTTTGTTTCTGTGAAAAAAATGGATCTGTTTTGATCATTGTTTTTTATAATGGAAGTCAGTGGAAAAAAAACAGATAAAAACGGATTGCAAACATGTAGAGTGAACCCAGCCTAAAAAGGTGTCTGGACATTTCCAAAGACTGCGGGTTCTAAAAGGGGAACGTCCAACTGATGACACTTTCTCCTAATAAGATTTATTACATGTATTTGGTGGCCTAACTAGAGAGGAGAAAAGATTAGTCACATTTGGGCCATAAAAACAAAACTTGGCCATACACATAAATGTTGTCCAAACATGACAATTTCTGTGGGATAAGCTAACCATCTAATGTGTATGGGGTTCATCCAACTCCAACAGGCATGAGAAGGGTCAGGCATGCTTAAATCCAACAACAATACAACACTTTTGTTCTCTTGGAGATAAGCTGCTGCCCGAGGTGTCCCTACTTCAGAAAACATGCACTTTCAGCAAAGCATACATTTATCTGTGGGGATCGGGAGAGACTGCATTCATCCAACAGCTATCTAAGATGGATGGCCAGCTTATGAACCTCCAGTCTCAGTTATAAAGTTATACAGATGTTTATGCCCTTGTACTACGACACTACCTTGTGTAATAGCTTTCTCCTATGACCTTACAGTGTCGTCATTGTATTGTAGTGTAAGTATGATTACTGTACTGTGATATCACCCCTTTACTTCACTGTGTTTCTAGCCATGTAAAATGACCGCACTATCACTCATGGAACGGCCCTGCAACCCCCATGCCACAGGACCAGACCCAAAATTGCCACACCAAAACCCAGCGGGGTGGGAGGGGGTTTGGTGCTCGCTGACCGACACAGTGTGGACTTAGTGTAGGGACCCATGTGTATCAGATACCTGCACGCGGTACATGGGGCAGTGTGGCTTGATCAATTCACATACAGAATTCTGATGTTTTTTATGCAGCCGAGAGGTACTAGTATCAGCCATAGGTGTGAGGTGCAGCACTCTTTTACTTCCCTGAACCGTACTGTGGCTATTATTGCTGTGCTGTTTGTTCACTTTTGTCATTATGCACAAGCCAAAATGGCAGAAATGGCTGCACATCGCACCCATGGCTGACACGAAAGCTTATTCAGCTACATTTAAAACCAACATCAGAAGTTAGTATATAATTTGGCCAAACCATATTGCCTCATGTACCACGTGCAGGTCTTCTGATACACATGAGTCCCTAACCAAAAAACATCACCGTGCCGGTCAGCGACCACAATCCCTTCAAAACGTGTGCAAGCAGAGAGGGGGGGCACCGAATGGCCATGCAACCCCATTGTTACAGGACCAGACCCTAAAGGGCCCCCCCCGGACTCCGCAGGCGCCACCGGCGGAAAAAGTGGACGCCAAGCAACACAAGTGTGAACAAGCTCTTACCTCTCTCTCTATTCCTCTGCAGGTAGAATGGGAGAATACTAGGAGATCCTCCCCTTATGTACACAGGTGCTTCCTGCTAATTTGGATCACATGGGTCTTACAAAGCACGAGTGCTAGCCACAATGAAAAAAGGGACAGAATACATAAAATATGCACAAGCCAAAAAGACAGAAATGGCTGCACATCGCACCCATGGCTGACACGAAAGCTTATTCAGCTACATTTAAAACCGACATCAGAAGTTAGTATATAATTTTGCCAAACCATATTGCCTCATGTACCACGTGCAGGTCTTCTGATACACATGAGTCCCTAACCAAAAAACATCACTGTGCCGGTCAGCGACCACAATTACCTCAAAAGCGTGCGCAAGCAGAGAGGGGGGGGGCCACCGAATGGCCCTGCAACCCCATTGTCACAGGACCAGACCCTAAAGGGCCCCCCGGACTCCGCAGGCGCCACCGGCGGAAAAAATGGACGCCAAGAAACACAAGTGTGAACAAGCTCTTACCTCTCTCTCCATTCCTCTGCAGGTAGAATGGGAGAATACTAGGAGATCCTCCCCTTATGTACACAGGTGCTTCCTGCTAATTTGGATCACATGGGTCTTACAAAGCACGAGTGCTAGCCACAATGAAAAAAGGGACAGAATACATAAAATATGCACAAGCCAAAAAGACAGAAATGGCTGCACATCGCACCCATGGCTGACACGAAAGCTTATTCAGCTACATTTAAAACCAACATCAGCAGTTAGTATATAATTTGGCCAAACCATATTGCCTCATGTACCACGTGCAGGTCTTCTGATACACCTGAGTCCCTAAACAAAAAACATCACTGTGTCGGTCAGCGAACACAAACCCCTCAAAGCGTGCGCAAGCAGAGAGGGGGGGCACCGAATGGCCCTGCACGTGGTACATGAGGCAATGTGGTTTGGCCAAATTATATACTAACTTCTGATGTTGGTTTTAAAGAGTCACTGTCATATTTTTTTTTTTTTGCAGAAATCAATAGTCCAGGCGATTTTAAGAAACTTTGTAATTGGGTTTATTAGCCAAATCTGCCATTATCTGCATGTAAAAAGCCTTTTCCCAGGTCCCCCCCTCCTTCCTCTTTTTCATCCACTCTGAAAAATCTGAAAATTGTGACTTGTTGCAGGAGACGTACCCTGTCTGTTCTAGGGAGAGGGGAGGGGGGAGGAGGAAGGAGGGAGTTAGCCGGCAGCAGAAAGCAGATAACAGAGGATTACAGGCACGGAGCTGGGTGACAGCTGTAATCCGAGCTCAGACAGGTCACTGGTGACTGTCACAGGAGATATCCTGTGAGGGATTTGTAGATTAACTCTTTGTTGTCCTGTTTTGGTCTTTTCTTTAGCTCTCTCTATAGGAGAACAATGAAGACAGGGGGGAGAGCTTCAAACTGCTTTTTCATGATAAAAATGCATTTTTCGGATAATAAACCCAATTACAAAGTTTCTTAAAATCGCCTGGACTATTGATTTCTGCAAAAAAAAAAATTCACGACAGTGACACTTTAAATGTAGCTGAATAGGCTTTCGTGTCAGCCATGGGTGCGATGTGCAGCCATTTCTGTCTTTTTGGCTTGTCACTTTTGTCATTATGTCTGTGCTATGATATCACATATTTAAGCCCCTATTACACGGGGTGACTAGAGGAGCAAATGAGCACTTTCAGCGCTTGTTTGCTCCTCGTTCCCTACTCGCTGCCACCGCTATTACAGTACAGGGGGGTGCCACAGGGAGCTGCGGAGGGACCATAGAGCAGTGTTTCTCAACTCCAGTCCTCAAGGCCCATCAACAGGTCATGTTTTGCGGATATCCCATACAACAAACAGCTGTGGCAGTTACTGGTGCACTGACTATAATTTTATAGACTATATTCACCTATGAAATCCTCAAAACATGACCTGTTGGTGGGTCTCGAGGACTGGAGTTGAGAAACACTGCCATAGAGGAGAGCGGAGGTCTGCCGCCGCCGCTCCTATTCCATGGAGCGACGGCAGCAGATCGCTGCTATCACAGTCATTTGTCTTTCGAAGTGTTGAAAGACAAACGACTGCAAAGATCAGCCGACACCGTTCATGTCGGCTGATCGCTGCCTTCTATTACACGGGACAGAGTACAGAGTTTTATCACTTTTTACTATCTTTTGTTCTATTGTGATATTACTGCGCCAATGTTATCCCTGTTCTGAGATATCACTGCGCCTGTTATCCCTGTTCTGTGATATCACTGCGCCTCTTATCCCTGTTCTGTGATATCACTGCGCCTGTTATCCCTGTTCTGAGATATCACTGCGCCTGTTATCCCTGTTCTGTGATATCACTGCGCCTCTTATCCCTGTTCTGTGATATCACTGCGCCTGTTATTTCTGTTCTGTGATATCACTGCACCTATTATCCCTGTTCTGTGATATCACTGCGCCTGTTATCCCTGTTCTGTGATATCACTGCGCCTCTTATCCCTGTTCTGTGATATCACTGCGCCTCTTATCCCTGTTCTGTGATATCACTGCGCCTGTTATTCCTGTTCTGTGATATCACTGCGCCTGTTATCTTTGTTCTGTGATATCACTGCGCCTGTTATCTTTGTTCTGTGATATCACTGCGCCTCTTATCCCTGTTCTGTGATATCACTACGCCTGTTATCCCTGTTCTGTGATATCACTGCGCCTATTATCTTTGTTCTGTGATATCACTGCGCCTATTATCTTTGTTCTGTGATATCACTGCGCCTGTTATCCCTGTTCTGTGATATCACTGCGCCTGTTATCCCTGTTCTGTGATATCTCTGCGCCTGTTATCCCTGTTCTGTGATATCACTGCGCCTGTTATCCCTGTTCTGTGATATTACTGCACCTGTTATTTCTGTTCTGTGATATCACTGCACCTATTATCCCTGTTCTGTGATATCACTGCGCCTGTTACCTTTGCTCTGTGGTATCACTGCGCCTCTTATCCCTGTTCTGTGATATCACTGCGCCTGTTATCCCTGTTCTGTGATATCACTGCGCCTGTTATCTTTGTTCTGTGATATCACTGCACCTATTATCCCTGTTCTGTGATATCACTGCGCCTGTTACCTTTGTTCTGTGATATCACTGCGCCTCTTATCCCTGTTCTGTGATATCACTGCACCTATTATCCCTGTTCTGTGATATCACTGCGCCTGTTATTTCTGTTCTGTGATATCACTGCGCCTGTTATTTCTGTTCTGTGATATCACTACACCTATTATCCCTGTTCTGTGATATCACTGCGCCTGTTATCTTTGTTCTGTGGTATCACTGCGCCTCTTATCCCTGTTCTGTGACATCACTGCGCCTGTTATTTCTGTTCTGTGATATCACTGCACCTATTATCCCTGTTCTGTGATATCACTGTGCCTGTTACCTTTGTTCTGTGATATTACTGCGCCTGTTATCCCTGTTCTGTGATATCACTGCGCCTGTTATCCCTGTTCTGTGATATCACTGCGCCTATTATCCCTGTTCTGTGATATCACTGCGCCTGTTATTTCTGTTCTGTGATATCACTGCGCCTGTTATCCCTGTTCTGTGATATCACTGCGCCTTTTGTCCCTGTTCTGTGATATCACTGTGCCTGTTATCCCTGTTCTGTGATATCGCTGTGCCTATTATGCCTGTTCTGTGATATTACTATTTGTATGCATAGAAAATAGAATTTTTAATATCACAGGATCTTACTGCTGCATCTACAGTAATGGTGGGTACCTAATGCAACGCCCCTCTAACTAAATAAGATTAGGGAAATTGGAACACAAATAAAAATGCATTTTCATAGCTACATGATAGAAAATGTAATGGAAAGAAATATTTTAAACCTTTGGGGATATTTCATAACCTCTGTTGTCAACTTTATTGCCATAATCCTAAGGGGGACAACTAGTGAAGATGGTCACTTTTTTGGTAGTGCATATATAAAGTACGAAGACCACGCGTAAAACTGATTTTTTTTATACATATATAAAACAGACATGAAACTCTGCATACAACCCATCCTTCTTATAAAAAAACATATACTCCTCAAAAAACAGAAGGACAGGGGGTTTATATAACAATAGCAGCATTAATGCAGTGTATTCATACACCAGGTCTCATACTACCGGGCAACACCTATTCAATACAGCATAACATGCACATTTACCAGTTTTAAATTCTGTCCATATGTACCTGGTGTGGACATATTGAGACCTGACCCCAATGCATGTTTCAACACCTGGCAGAGGATCATTGACTTTTTTTGGAGTGGCTTACCTTACCATGTACAGTATGAGCATTCTCATCTCAGACACTTATTTTGTCAGCATGCTCACACTTCTTTCTACTTTTGCACTATTTTCTGTTACCACTCTATATCGCATTGTACAGTGCTACGGAAGAAGGCAGCACAGGAATAAGCCGAGCTACACTTCATTGGAATCTTTATGCTTTTATTACATTTATTACTAATGATCTCTTGTATCCATCTCAGCTCTTGGCAAGAATGTGGGTTAGTGTTAGTGTAGCTTTTTCAATGTGCAAGATAAACATGCCAAAATGAAAAAAAAGAATCGTTTTCAATTTAATTTTGTGATTTTTATTGACGTACACAAATCAGTTTTATGGGGCTAAATGATAAGTCTTTAAGCGAGTGTACTAGTTTAATCCACATATTAAGCTTTTTATATGACCTTATTGGAGCCGCCACACTGATTCTGCTTTTTCAAAAAGCTGCCTGGTTCATGTGATCCACGGTATTTTCTAAATATGCAAGGGAGCATGCGCTCTTGAAACGTCGTGATCTCTTTCATGGATATGTTGGATTCTTTCCCCCTGCCGTGAACAATGTCCGGATGGCTATAAGCTGAACTAGGACGCTTTGGAAAAAGACTTTGCCGCTACAATACACTGGGTGACTTATCCACAAAAACTGTATAATAAACATGTATATGTTTCTGTGCAAAAAAGAAAAAAGATAATGAAGTTTTGAGCAGTTTAAAAAGAAATTGGTGTGTGTGTTCCTTTCTTGAATGTGGACTAAATATGCAAAGCCAGGCCAGACTTGCACCAAGCAACCTCTTTTGCATATTTAGAAAACTGTACAGATCACAGGTGAGAGTAAAGGCGGAACTACCGCCGTAGCAGCCGCTACGGGGCCCGCTGCATCAGGGGGCCCGGGGGAGCCGGGCCCCCTGAGATCTCATCATTTGTAGCATCCGGCGGCCTCCCGGGCCTGCTGGGTGCTGCAAATGGTGTCCCGGACCTGTCACTTTAACTGTGTGCGCTCCAGGTGAACGCTCGCAGTTAAATGCCGGCTCGTGATTGACAAGGTCAGGAGTCATTGGCTCCTGACCCTGCCAATCACTCTTGTTTCCGGAGGCAGCATTCTGCCTCCGGTCACAAGAGGCCGCTCTTCCTCCCCAGCACTCCGGAGCCTGAGTGACGTCACTCATACTCTGAGAGCAGGACGAAGGAGACGCTGCTGCTGCAGTTAGGTGAGTAAACTTTTTTTTTTTTTTTTAACATGAGGATGCCGACATGGGGAAGGGGAGGAGGAATTGTCTACATGGGGGGGGGCGGGGGTGAAATTTACATGGGATTGCCTACATAGGAAGGGGGGGATTTACATGGGATTGCCTAAATAGGAAGGGGGGGGGGATTTACATGGGATTGCCTACATAGGAAGGGGGGATTTACATGGGATTGCCTACATAGGAAGGGGGGATTTACATGGGATTGTCTACATAAGAAGGGGGGGATTTACATGGGATTGCCTACATAGGAAGTGGGATTTACATGGGATTGTCTACATAGGAAGGGGGGATTTACATGGAATTGCTTACATGGAATTGCCTATATGGGAGGGGGGGGGGGTAATTTGGTAACTGACATGGGACTGCCTTCATTGGGGGGGGTAATTTACATGGAACTGCTTACATGGAGGAGGGGGGGTAATTTGGTAACTGAAATGGGACTGCCTACATGGGGGGGGGGGGGTAATTTACATGGAACTACCCAGATTGGGGGGGTAATTTACATGAGATTGCCTACATGGGGCGGGATTTACATGGGATTGCCTACATGGGGCGGTTAACTATCAGGATTGCCTACACGGGAGAGAGGGGGTTAACTTACATGGGATTGCTTGCATGGGGGGGTTAACTAACAGGATTGCCTACACAGGAGAGAGGGGGTTAACTTATATGGGATTGCTTGCATGGGGGGGGTTAACTAACGGGATTGCCTACACGGGAGAGAGGGGGTTAACTTACATGGGATTGCTTACATGGGTGGTTAACTAACAGGATTGCCTACATGGGAGAGCAGAGGTTAATTTACATGGGATTGCCTACATTGGAAGGGGGGGGGGGAATTAGCATGCATGGGTTTGCCCACATGGGGGGAGGGGGGTTACTTACACAGGATTGCTTACATTTGGGGGGGGGGGTTACTTACATGAAATTGCCCACATGAGGGGGTAACTTGCAGGTGGAAGCCTGTATGAGGGAACGGGTTAACCAAGTGAGATGACTACATGGGAAGGATGGAGCATAACTACCAGGGGAGATGCCTACAGGAGGGGGCTAACTATCCAAGATCCAAGGAAATGACTACATAGTGGGAGATTAACTTCCAGGGGGTTAAATTACAGGGGAATGCCTACCTACCAGTGGCACTAACGATGGAAGAAATAGCTACATGGGGATACTACCTACTAAGGGGGCTACCTGCACAGAGAGGCCTAACTACTATACAGATGCACAGCGGGGTATGACTACTATATAGGGGCACAGACGGGCCTAACTACTATATGGGGGGTAGAGAAGGGTCTAACTACTTAATGAGGGACACAGTGGTCTAACTACTATATGGATACAGAGAGGACTACTATATGAGGGAACAGATGGAGCAAATAAATGTGTAGGATGATGTTTGTCTGGCAGATCCTAAAGAGAGAAGGCCTCATGGTGGTCCAGGCTGGATGGAGAAGAAGGGAAAAAGTGAGCAACTCCAATTGGAGAAGACGACTCCTGTGATGCACTCAAAGAACACGTCCCCTGTGAGTTATTGGCTGTAACTGCACTGTAATCACTTATGTTGTGTAGAGCCTGTGTGGAACTAATACATGCCACTATATGGCCACTGGTGATATTGGACTGTGGATTTTATTCCATAGCAGTGGTAGCATTATTCAGTATGTAGTAATAATAGTGAGAGGTGGTTATATTTGTCCCATGTAAACTGGTACTGTTTGTATTATTCATCTTAAAGTGACTGTACCACCAGGCCCAGGCAGAAGCACTGGAGGCGGGCCGACCCACCCTTAGTGGGAGGAAACCCCCGCCCCTCCATGATAGGGTTCCATTGATTCTAATGGAGTCACGTCATGGAGGGGCTAGGGTTTCCTCCCACTAAGAGTGGGTCGGCCCGCCTCCAGTGCTTCAGCCTGGGCCTGGTGGTACAATCACTTTAACATACTGGATTTGGTTGGTAACAGTATAGTGGTAATGGCAGTGGTCATGGTGCTATAATGCTTTTCCTAATACTATATATACATATTGCTCTCTCTTCACGGCTTAGTGGTCAGTTGTTTGCTATGGGGCCCAGCCAGTTCTAGTTACGCCCCTGGGTGAGAGGATGGCTGCACATAAATATTTTGGGGTGATAGAAATCCTCAAAATTATGCTCAGGAGTCATTCACCCGTCCCTTCACTTTCCTGAATCTTTGGTCCACGTCTTTTGCCCAAATCCAGGACAAGGAAATTGGGGATATAAAACCAATAAGTGGGATCTCTAATTAACTTCTCTCTCCACATGAAATAAACATTCTGAAATACACATCTATCTCACACCAGGCGTGTAGGGATCACAGCTTAAATCACCTATACAAAACATGTCTGGCATTATATAACCAAGTAATATATGTTTTAATTCATATATTGGATGTTTATTCTCAGGGCATTTACAGGTACCAAAGCTAGAAACATCAAACAGCTCACAGCATGGGAACAGGGACCAATCCACTAAATCCAACCGTATTGCCATAATGCTCATTTTTAATATGTAAGTGTGTTGATTTTTGAGACTTATTAAATGAAGGAAGTAGGACGGTGCATAAAGAAAGACAGGTCAGATTTTAAAAAAAAATAGGCCCCGGGCATTAAGGCCAAAACAGGCTGCGGAGCCAGGGGGTTAATATTTCACAATCCAGTTTTCTGCATCTGCCATCAATATTTTTAGTATGTTCTGTCCATTTTCAGTCTAATACACTTTTTACACTTTTTGTTAGCAAATAATGGCAGGTCTTAAAAGGGTGTTTAAAGTGAATCTGTACCGGCATGTAGCCACTCCCAAACTGCCGGTACCAGGTTTGGGGTTTGGCCTTTCTCTCTGGGCCAGTATTTTGGAGTAAAAACCAGTTTTAATTCTGTGGTATGGGGAGTCAATGTGGCATAGCCTAAAGCATCCATGCTCTAGGTCTGCAACACCTATCAACGCCCCCCCCCCCAATCTCTCTTCATTTTCAGCATGCCTATGGGCTGGATGAAGGTGGAGAGAGAAGCGCTGCAGGCCTAGAGCATGGATGCTTTAGACCATGGCACATTAACTCTCTGCCTCACTGCATAGCAAAAATAAAACTTTTTTTTCTCCAAAATACTGGGAGAAGGGCCAACCCTTACACCAGACACTGCGTGAGGACCTGTACAACACGTTACCGGTGGTTTTGGGGTGGCTGCATGTACAAATTCACCTTAAAAGATTACTCCAGTATCAGAAGATTTTAAGTTTAACTATCAATGTTCTGCAGCAGCTTTGGTTGGAGAGCTGGCAGGAGTGCTTTGGAAGGAAAGTAGACACAGTGAGAGGGCTGTGATGGAGAGTTAAACGAAACAATTGCATTCTAGGAATTGTAATACTGACCAGCGGAAGAAAGAGGACCTGAGAAAAGAGGGTTAGAGACAGATAAAACATTGATTTCTGATGGTTTTAGAACTGAGGCAAACAGGTAAGAAATGCAGTATATTTCTGCAGCATTTACATTTTTTTTTACCTGATGTCGGATTACTACTTTAAAGGGAACCTGTCACCACTGGCAGCCCCCCGGAGCAGTGATTTCATTTCTGCTCATTTGCATTTTCAGCATGCAGATGAGTGTCCGGACCCACAAATTTAGGGGTAAAGTGGGGTTGGGGGGGTGAAGAGGCGTCCAGGGGTGATAGGTTCCCTTTAAGTGAAGATAGCTGTAAAATTCAAGAGAGAGCAGCACGGTGGCTCAGTGGTTAGCACTGTAGCCTCGCAGCGCTGGAGCCCTGGGTTCAAATATCACCAAGGGTAACATCTGCAAAGAGTTTGTATGTTCTCTCCGTGTTTGCGTGGGTTTCCTCCGGGTACTCCGGTTTCCTCCCACACCCAAAACATACAGATAGGTGGATTTAGATTGTGAGCCCTAATGGGGACAGGGAGCAATAATTGGCGAAACTATGTAAAGTGCTGCAGAATCTGTGTGTGCTATGCAAATAAAATCCTTAGCCTTATTAAATTGTATTTTTCTTGAGGTAGCATTTAATAGGCACTGTCAAGATTAAAAAAAAAAAAAAAAGTTTTCATATGTCATAAGTTCAAAAGTTCAGTAGACTTCAGAAATGAAGATCTAGCAGCATCCATAGGAGCATACATATAACATTTTGACCTCACAGGCTAGACAAAGACCCTATGTGGTCAAAACATGGGTATGCTCTTGGTTACCAAATAAAAAGTTGGAGTTTTACATCTATGGATGATGTCAAATCTTCATTTGATGTCATGAAGCTATGTCAAAAGTTTTTATTAACCTTGGTCTGAGTGTCGAGACTGTGACCAATGAGCAGAAGACGGCACTTGGTGCATACCCTCCCGGCGCTGTGTCAATAATGTAAGTCTATGAGGCCGTCTTACTCACACAGACACAGAGAAGGTACGCTTTAAGTTGTAGTTGTTTATGCTATTAGATGACTACTTAGGCTCAAAGTTTGTTGCTATCTTCTTTTCCAACTACAGCAGATTTTTGAAAGCTATAGCCCCCCTGAATAAGTTACATTGAAGAAAGTTTTGATTGTCATATGGGGGAGAGAGAAAGTGACAAGATCCGTGTTTGCATCAAGATTGCATATTCATGTGTAGCTGTAAAAATGTAACGTGTGACTCTGCCAGCCCCTTGGGATAATGTGATGGATTTATGCATGTGACAGAAACATCTCTAGACAGAAGCCTTTAAGCATTTACAAAAAGATGTTATAAGGATTAAATACCATTTTAGAGCAAACAGATATAAGTGAAAGAAATGGTGTGTTAGATCTGGTTTCATAGTATTGTCTAAAAGTTGAAGAAGAGTACATACCACTATATTTGTGGATATGTACAATAATATATGCTATAAAAGATCACTCAATTAAAAAGAAAAAAACTATATTTGTGGATATGTACAATAATATATGCTATAAGAGATCACTCAGTTAAAAAAAAAAAAAAAAACTTTTCACGAATATTAAAGACGTATGCATAGATTTAGAGCATCCTAAACATATATTGTATTGTAAACTTATAGAGGCTCCCTAGGTATGCTTGGTATAGGTATTTTAAGTATGGATGCATGGTTATATTGCATGTGTTGCAAATTCAGATTCTGTTAAAAATTATTGGTGCCATTTATCATATCACATTTTTGGGCACACCAGAATATGCCAAGTGTTATAAATAAAATTAGGACATCTCATTTTTAGGGTACTTTGCTTGCAGGGCATCCCATTTCAAACCCATAGGCATTAATATGGAGTTGCTTGCCCTCACCCTCAGTTTCCACTTTCCTGAGACACTGATGACACTGATATTGGATGGGGAGCCTGGCTCATTATTAGAGAATAAAGATTTTACAGTTAGTTCAGGTAAAAACATAACCGCTTTGCATTTGACTCCCAGTGGCTGGAGAAGATGGAGGCAGCCCTAGTTCTGCCTAGAGGACATGGATACAGCCTATGCCAGAAAGAACATCTAAACAAGCCTAATGCATTTTGGAAACAAGTCCTGTGGATTTATGAGGATGAAATAAAACTTTAGATATAAATATAGCAAATTCTTGAAGCAAACATAACACCAACTGTAAAAAGCTGAAGTTGGAAAAAGGGTGGCTTCTACAAATGGATAATGATCCTAAACACACCTCAAAATCCACAACAGACGACCACAAAAGGCGCAAGCTAAAGGTTTTACCACAGCCCTGACATTCCCTCTATCTGAACATCATTAAAAATCTGTGGATAGACCACAAAGGATGCAAGACAGCCCGGGAGTCAGTGGATTTTTGTTAGAAAGAATGGATGGAAATCCTTCAAACTGGAATTGAAAGACTCTTGGCTGGCTACAAAAAGTTCAATTACCGCAGGTACAAGATACAGGGTCTCCTGCCGACCAAAAATAGGGTAACCCTATAGTCAAAATAATCAAATTGTATACGGAGTGGTAATGACTATATAAGGTATAAAATATAACTTTTATTTACTCATTAAAATTGTAGCCCTAACAACAATCAAAAAGTAACTAATGTGACAAAAAACTGTGACAACTAAATCCCGTGATAGAAAGGTAGGTGATGGATTATGGGACCTGTAGCAATTTTATAAATTGGGGGAGGGAAAGGTGCACACTGCACTAGATAAAATTAATAAATAAATTCTCCCTGCCTTTTGGGGTGATCACCTCCTTAATAGGGTGGCCCCAACCACGATGACGGTCCCTACCCTCAAATAAGTGCACGGGAAAAAACAACAAAAACCTAGTGTCACCCTACGAATCCCAATCCAAACCAAGACAAATTATACCGTGTACACACTGTGAACTATATACATTACAGATTAACCAATGAATTAAAAAAAATGCACGTTCCTACGCGTTTCCCCCGTCTATTTATTACGGGTTCATCAGGGAACCAACGGACATTAATCATTTAAATATGGGATATAGATAAATATTTGTTTCTATTGCACCAAATATGGGATGTAAACAATTATTTATATTGCACCAAATATGGGATGTAAACAATTATCTATATTGCACTATATACGAATAGATAAGCTATAAAAGATAGATATACTACAATAAGGTGTCACTGTGTAAACACTCACAAATTATAAATGAAATTGCTGTGACTATGTTTCACATTGGCATGGAGGGTTTACAACAAAATTGTGTGCTTTGCAAAAAATCCGATAAAGACACCTAGGCCCCCCCGTTCTCTCACATTTAACAGTGTCCTAGATAGGGATACAAACAAACCTCTAGGATTAAAGATACATCCTAGGTATATCAATCACTAATACGCGGTATAGATATACTCATCTAGATGATGCTGTTCCACCTTCCATTCGCGGGGAGGTAACATGTCCGATATACATGGGGGTCTCGGCCGTGCATTCCAGAGGAGCACCCGAAATGGTGTACCGATAGGTCGGGTGTCGATGTGGCTACTGCCTCTCACTATAAGTCATACCTTAAGTAGTTTATTCCAGCAGTGGCGCTTCTCCACGTGTGTCCCAATGAGTAAACCTCCACTTCCGCTAGGTGGAACGCACGCGTGCGCTTCACCATGCCACTCCTCCCGGAAGTTCAGATTCTCAGTAGTTCCGCCCATTGGAACGCATTATGCGTCTCACAGAGCTGATCTCGCTAGTGTCACATGATCCGGTGACCACATTGGATTCTGCAGACCTCCGTCAGATCTATGTAATCTGACCAAGCTTAGCCCTACACAAGGACCATGTTAAACAGTACCGGCCTGCATAGTTTTGATGAAGTAATGAAAAAATATATTTAGAAATTATGGTAAAATGATAAAGAATCCGACGGAGTGAACATGTGAATAACCAGGATTGCGACACAGGGATCAGGATTGTAGATAATTAATGAAAGCACAGAATAAAAAATGGCCATCGGGTTATTCATGCAACAAACGAATATTCACATCCCTATACTGGTGCATATATTCTCACCTAGATATTGCCACAACTATGAGTATTATATCTGATAATTTTTGGTGACCAATAGACACCTATAGATGATGGCAGGTAGAAGGAGGTATGTACAACTATTTCTAGTTCATACTTACATCAGAGTTAGTATTTCTATTTTGTGTTATATAAATGAGGCAAACGATAATGCCTCGTTCAGGCCAGAGGGAGACACCGTTTTGAGACGGTATATCCATCTGGCCTCTTTTTGAAGCAAGACCCTGTCTGTATCTCCACCACACTGGGGGACTTTTACCACCTCAATGGCCTGGAATAAGATCGCGAAGGGTGTCAGAGGATGTTGTGAGCGCATATGGATGGCCACAGGCTTATCTCTGGAGTGAGTGATATCTCCAACGTGCTCCAAGATGCGCCGGCGAAACTCACGTTTGGTCTTCCCCACATAAGATAGGCCACACGGACATGTAGCCAAATAAATTACATGGGTACTACTACAATTTGCAAATTCCCTGTTACAGAAAACCCTATCGACATTTTTGGTCGAGAAGGTTTTTGAGACTTTTATGTGGTCACAGGCCTTACATCTGCCACATTTAAAGGTACCTGTAGGAACATTCTTGTTTAGCCATCCAGATGGTTGTGGGGGTGGTGTAAAATGTGAATGTACTAGACGATCCCCCAGATTTTTGCTCCTCCTATACGTGATACTAGGATTTTTATCTACCATTCTTGATACAATGGGATCAGAAGTAAGTATAGGCCAAAATCTGTTAATTACATCTCTAATCTCCTTATGGCATGAGTCAATAAAATTGCTACAGGTCCCATAATCCATCACCTACCTTTCTATCACGGGATTTAGTTGTCACAGTTTTTTGTCACATTAGTTACTTTTTGATTGTTGTTAGGGCTACAATTTTAATGAGTAAATAAAAGTTATATTGTATACCTTACATGGCTACAAAAAGTGTTTACAAGCTGTGATACTTGCCAAAGGGAGTGCTACTAGGTATTAACCATGTCCACACTATTACTTCAGGCACTTTTCCCTTTTTTTGCAAATGTAAAAGATAAAATAAAAAAAAAAGTTTAAACTACAAAGGGAGTGTATAATATTTAATGTTATTAATCTACTTATAATCTACTTATGTGAGTAGATTATTATTTTCACTGATCCTAAAAAAGACTACAAAAGCTAGTCACAGAAACATAATTCATCCATCTTCTTTCCCTGTGGGGCCATTGATTCTCTATCAACGCAAAGCACTTTAGCCCATCAGTTTTAGAGATGCCGCCTTTGACTGCCTTTTCATGGTTGTCCCGGAAAGAAGCCTATTACCAGTCATAATGAGTTATGTTATCTTATAATTAGCCTGTAGTAAAATTGTAATGGCGCACTAATTAATATGGAGATTTTATATGCAGTTTTTATTTAGGCTTTAATATAATTATCAAGACTGTGAGATGCCTGGAACAGACTATGACCATACGGGAGCAACGTAAAGAAAGGGCCACCTGGGAGCGTAATCACAGAGCAGCCATTTTGTGCACATTTTCATCATATTGCACTGTCTGACTCTGACTTTTCACTGGCTAAAGAGAATGGCAGGTTAATCTGAGCTCCCGTGGGATGGCTCAGACAATGTTTATATTATGCTGAGGAAAGCTACCTTTAAGAATGCCTTATGGCAAATTGCTGACTCCTCCTTAGTTTCTTCTACATACAACTACCCCCCTCCCTAATTTATGCAGAAGAAAAAGAAGGGCTGAGGAAATTGTAGCAAAGTGACATATGGTAGAGATAATTTCTGTTCTTTATGCAGTAAATATGCAAATGTCGCAGCTTATTTAGAAGGGGTGCCATTAATAACCCAGACTTGAGATGGACAGCTGGACCACTTAAAGCAGTCTTTTCAGGAAAGATTACCTGCTCAGTCTGTGATATCCATATTCCTAGCCTATTACCACACAACACGTAAATTGAATTAAAATTTAGTGATATAAAATTGCACTTATCAACCCAAACCGTTAAATTTATTATCAGGGCTAGGTTTTCCAGCTCAGTCGGTTATAATTTCCAGAGCTCTTTATCTATATAAATTTAATTAGCCTTGATATCATCACTATATTATAGAACTAATTAAAGATTTAGATAAGTGCTGAGAGAGCTTATTTAATACCCCATAAAGTTCAATGTGGAAAATTAAAAAGGCCGTACTTCAGACGGTTGTGAAGTTTATGAAACCCAGTGCCCGTATCAGTGGATTTAAAGAACAAAATCTGATTTAATTGCACTTAATTGGCTTCTTAATGTTTAAAATATCACTGAATTCTTGTTGCTGTTTCATCTTTTTGAACAGAAGCTTTTTGTAGTGAGTATATAATGAATGACAGAATGTTATGGAGTATGTTCAGTATGCCATATCTGTATATAACATCATAAATACATGACAATACAGTGAGCTGCGTATAATCATCTACAATCTAGTTGCCTGTATAATGTAATATAGAACATGACATGTCCTATAGTATTGGTAAAATCTATTTACGTTTGTTGTTGTTGATAGGTTGACTAAATTAGCAAAATGTTTTTTTTCTTAACCCTTTAAGGACAGAGGTCGAAATGACTTTAAAGGGGTTGGCCACTTTTTATAGTGAAATAGTGCAGTGTACAGTATTAGTAACTGTACTCACAGCACTTACTGACAGCAGCTCCCTGTGTACCTCATAGAGCTAAAATCAGACTCCTCTCCTCCAGGCTGTGCTGTCCTGTGGTGAGTCTGTCCATAACATGGCTGACATGGAGGAGCATGTCACCATGCCCCGTCCCCCAGTTTCAACCATAGGCATATACAGGCTCAGTGTTGGACACTTGGTGGCGGAGCATGGTCACATGCTCCTCCATGTTGGCGATCTTATGGACAGACTCACCACAGAGCAGGGCAGCCCGACCTGGAGGAAGGAGTCTGATTTTAGCTCTTTTAGGTACACAGGGAGCTGCTGTCAGTAAGTGCAGTGAGTACAGTTACTAATACTATACACTGAACTATTTAATTATAAAGTGGCCAACCCCTTTGAGGACCAGGCCAATTTTCAATTTTGTGCTCATGTTTTTTTTATCCTCTACTTCTAAGAGCTATAACGCTTTAATTTTTCTATCTACAGGGCCATGTAAGGGCTTGTATTTTTCATAAATAAGTGTACTTTGTAATAGGGCTTTTAATCTACCATAAAATTAATGATGAAACCCCCAAAATATTATTTATGGGGTGAAATGTGGAAAATAAAATTCAATTCCGCAAATTTTGGAGGGTTCCAAGTTTACGTAATGCACTTTATGGTAAAACTGACATGATATGTTTACTCTATAGGTCAGTCTGAATACAGCAATATTCATGTTTACATAGCTTTTCTAATAGTTTACTCTTTTTAACTTTTTAATGTAAATAAAATGGCCCTATTGTGACTCCTATAACACTTTTTTTTTTATTTTTTCACATATGGAGCTGTATGGCCACGATATCTAGTTTTTACTAGCACCTTATTTGTGTAAATTGGATGTATTGATCACTTTTTTTATGTATATAAAATATAATTAAAAACCATCAACCCTGGCGTTTTTTACAGCTTTTTGTTTACACCTTTCACCGTGCAGGAACAATATTGTTTTATTTTAACAGATCAGACAACTATGCACGCCACGGTATAGAATGTTTGTTTATTTTATTATTTTTATATGTTTTATTTATAGGCCGGAAAAAGGGTGTAATTTAAATTTTTATGGGGGGGCTATGTCATGTTTTCTAAAACTTTTTATAATTATTATTATTTTACACTTTTTAAGTCCCTGTAAGCATTGTTCAGTGTCATCTGTGATCATTGCATAGAGCCTTCCTGTTTCAGACTCTATGCATTGATTGCCCATCTGACTGCCGGGACGAAGGTAACAGACCTCCAGTAGTCAGTCAGAGCAATCGGACGATCGAATAGTGCACTGGCGGCACTGCTGGGGTTAATGGCTGATATCAGCCGGTCCCTACGTGCTATGAAGTGAGCTCAGCTCACCTTATAGCGTTGTCAGACTCACTGGCATACTGGTACGTCATGGGTCCTTAAGTGACAGGCTCCCATGACGTACCGTTCACTGGGTTAATTATATATTTATTTATTTGTTTATTTACTTAAATTATTTTTATGTGTAGAAACTTGTATCCCATGTCTGACACTGCAGCTGAGCTTTATTCAAGTGGTGCTTCTGGAAGCTTTGCAGACCATTTTTTTCTAATCCATACTTTCCATTTAAAGGGGCTGTCTGGGGAGCTGAAAACATCTCTTATTCTGCTTAAAGCTCATGGTGTTTTTACACAGAGAGATTTATCTGACAGATTTTTGAAGCCAAAGCCAGGAATGGATTTGAAAAGAGGAGAAATCTCAGTCTTTCCTTTATGACCTGTTCTGTCTATAGTATGTTCCTGTCTTTGGCTTCAAAAATCTGTCATATAAATCTCTCTGTCCAAATGCACCGTAACTTAAGATGCCTAGGAAGGTGTACTTCTGAGACTGGAGGGAACAGGTGTAAGCATTGTGGTCACAATGTGGGTGCGTGTGGTTTCCTGGTTTAGTATATCTCGGATATGTGAGATTTTCAGAATGGTATAGGGAAACGCTTAATACGTTCTTATAATTTCTCAAATCTTAAGATTAGTTTAATTGTATATCAGGCTACGTTTTTACAGTCCCTTTAACATATACGTTTTATGGGGAAAAAACAGATGCAATTGTGTGCCATCCGTTTCAATCTGTTTTTACATTTACTTTCATTATTTTGAAAAAAGAGGATCAAAACAGATGTGCTTTTTTTTAGCGTACGCAAAATGTGGTTGACCACATTTTTGTGTACATTAAAAGCATTTAAAATCGGATACATTAAAGGGACTGCAAAAATGCAGTATGAACCCAGCCTCAATAATAATTTTCTAATATTTTTTTTTGTTACTGCATATTAAATATCCAGATCTATTGGGGGTGTATTAAGGATGGATTACAATAAATAATAAATCCCTTTTACGTACACAATTCTTGCACTGCTTACATAGGTAATCCTAAGGCAATTGTAGTACAGATAACTTCCCCACCCCCCTTCCCCATCTCAGGTAAGTGTTTTATATTCAGATGTCATGTCTATATGTTTTAGAGCTTAAATGATTTAATTAAGTTTAGTGTTCTTTTTATTTTTATTCTGCTATGAATATTTTTTTGGGAAAAAAAAACAGGGCCCATGCACCGAAACTGTTAATATGCAATACAGATATTTACTGGTGCAATATTATTGTCCTAAGGAGGTTTCCTTACTTCTTTGTGTTTTTGTTGTGTATTTGTAAGACAGTACCCATGTGGAACGACTTTGGAAACTATGGTATATAGTACTCTTAGTACCAAATGCAGTCACCTGCATGGACTCTAAATTTACATGTATGCCTGGTATTGGAACACGCATTTGCCCAATAGGGGGTAGGTGCCTGGCATCAATATCAGGAAAACCATCACTCTACCATGTCTGCAATAGAGGGTTAATATCCACATTCAGTTATAATCTAATAACTAATAATTCTCCCAACTTGTAATTCATTCAGAGATTGTCAAGTGATACTTCAGATTTTAGAAGACTGACTCTTTGCATTGCGCCCACCAGTTGAATGGTAACCAGGGCCACCAACGTTTAATTCATTCTTGCAGCAGCAGAAGAAAATGATGTATCAGGACACGCCATAAATGCTCAGGTCATTCTGTAGAGCAGAGATTGAATATCTCTGAGAAATTAGGATTTCATTGTGAATTCTCTAGGTCTTTCTTAAAGGCTCTCCTCCCTCCGTGCTAGGTGAGAGGTGAGAATTAGCATTTAAATAGAGAGGTATTAATAGCACATGTGAGCTCCTGCAGCTCCGCAGATCATTCTACTACCTTTTCTATATCAGATGCATCTATTGTTTTTTTCTATTATGCATTTTCTCCAGTCTCCAGTCTCATTTTCTTACCTATTCACAGCTGTGATCTTTTAACAAAATACTCTATTTTCTTACTGTACTAAGCCTTGAAACAACATGCATATATTGGCAGAATTAAAAGGATATATTGACAGTTGAGGCTAAATAACTGTTAGGGTGCCTTCTCACTTACCGTATCGCAGTAGAAAATCCGCTGCAGATCCGCAGCAGATTTAACTAAATGAATGAACACAACATCAAATCCGCACTCACAAATCTGCTGCGGAGCCGCTGCGGATTTGACAGTGCGTATTTAATGCTGTGTTCATTCATTTAGTTAAATCTGCTGCGGATCTGCAGCGGATTTTCTACTGCGATACGGTAGGTGTGAAGGCACCCTTAGATGAATACGGTGACTAGACAATGGTAAACAATAAGCGTACCACCATCAATGTCCAATAATGTGGGTTTTTTTTTACACATATGGACATCATCATGTATGTATTATAATGTACTCAAAAAAACACAAAAATGCAGTAGCTCACCGCAGTGGCAAGATACAGACCCACTACAGACATGGAAAATAGTTACCCCCCCCCCCCCCCCCCCCCCCCCCAAAACTAGAAAAAAATTCCCACAAAAATTATCATTGTTTATCATGGTTATCATTTACAAAAAAGTGTAAACCACCCCACCAACTATAAGATGGCCTCATGCCAGAGTGGACCTGCACTGTACTCTGGCCTCTCCATGGCATGTAATACGCCTATGCTCTGGGCATGCATATGTATTATAATATCCTTAAATAGGTCCAATGACTTATCTATCAGTGCTGATTAATTTCGTTATATATTTTTATAAGGATGTGTGCCACATTTTCTGATACCGTTTTAAATACCCTAAAAAGAGACAGAATTCAATTCAGTTAAAATTTTGGCTACTTTCAAATACTACTAGTGAGCGCCCAGGATCTTATCATATACTGGTTATTAATTGAAAATCCTAGTAAATTAGTATGCTGTAAATGACCTGTATCGCTGACTGAAGGGGGTCTGACTTGTGGCGTTAAATGCAATGTCTGTTTTGAAAAGTTTTAACATTGTCTCAAGGCCTTATTACACAATACGATTATCGGCCATTGTCAACGTTGTTGTTGTCGGCTGATCGTTGCTGTTGTTTGTCTTAGGTATCAACGATCTGCTGCCGTCGCTCTGTAGAATAGGAGCGACGGCAGCAGACTGCTGCTATCTTCTATGGGCTACCCAGATGACCGCTCGTTTGCTCCTCTCCATCGCCCCGTGTAATAGGGGCTTCAGAAAAACAAAACTTTGACTATGATAAAAAAAAAAAAAAAACCCTCTTCGGTACACTCAATGTAAAATCTATACTGTTTTAAGAAAATACATATTTGGGTACATGAAGGTTGGGCCTTTAGGCCAATGTAACTCATACCATATAAAAAAATCGAAGATAAATATTAATTCATATGATGATTTCATAAGGCATGTATCAGAGTGGAGTCCCAATCTGTCCATCACATGACTAAGACAGAGTCTATCTTCTGAAAACAAAGTATCCCATTTAACGTCTACAATCTGATGTCTTGAAAACTGTGCAGGATTGATGCATAAGACATAGTAGAAAGTTACAAAATATTATTCTGTATCAATAAATGTATCAAAAATCTAGCTTTAAAGAGAACCTGTCATCTAAATTTAACTGTCCCTGTCATAAAAGTGTATCTCTCCCTAAGGCTTCACCTGATCCCCGCTCCGACTTGCTGACGTCACAGCAGCCGAAGGCAATAGAGCACATATCTTATGGATCTATGCAGTATATCTATACTTCATAGATCTCTATGAGAGATCAGTGTAGTATTACTAGAAGTCTACCGGGATGGGGGGGGGGGGGGGAGTCTGTTTATTAATACAAAATCCCCTCCCCTAATAAAAATCAGAATCCCCCCCCCCCTTTCCTCATTTTATAAATAAAAATTAATTATAAACATATTTGGTATGTAATCGTGTGTGTAATTGCCTGAACTATTAAATTATCACATTCTCGATCTCGCATGGTAAACTGCATAAGCGTAAAAAATTCCAAAGTGCAAAATTGCGCATTTTTGGTCGCATCAAATCTTGAAAAATTGTAATAAAAAGCTATCAAAAAGTCGCATATGTGCAATCAAGGTACCGATAGAAAGAACACATCATGGCACAAAAAAATGACACCTCACATAGCCCCATAGCCCAAAGGATAAAAGAGCTATAAGCATGGTCATAGAGCAATTTAAAGGAACAATTTTTTTTTTTTTAAACTGTTTTAATTTTTTAAAAGCCATCAAATAAAATAAAAGTTATACAGGTTACATATCGTTGTAATCATAACAACTTGAGGAACATTTATAATAAGTCAGTTTTACCCTAGGGCGAACGGCTTAAAAACAAAAGCCCCCCCAAATAAAAAGAATTGTGTTTTTTTTTTTTTCTCAATTTCATTACACATATAATTTTTTTCTGGTTTCACAGCATATTTTAGGCAAAAATTCAGCTTGTCATTGCAAAGTACAATTAGTGGCGCAAAAAAAATAAGGGCTCATCTGGGTCTCTAGGTGGAAAAATGCAAGTGCTATGGCCTTATATGCACAAGGAGGAAAAAATGAAATTGCAAAAATTAAAACTGGCTGTGTTCCTTAAGGGTTAACCTCTCCTTAGGTAACCTACATCCGGCATGTATGCAGAGGTAGTATTTTAAAACTTCCAGATGCAGGTTACCCCTACCTGCTAACAGTGCTCATGTTTGCAGTCTGCAAGTATATTGGCCATTTATACTTTTTAAGGTTTTACTATTATTTAAAAAACTTTTGACATATCAAAAGTATTAATAGGTGGGAATATTGGCACCTAAACACCAACAAATGAATAAAACGAGCTGAGAGAAGCGCTTGGCTCAGCTTTTCTCTTCTTGTGGTCTCCTTGCTGCAGACAACAAGCTCTGTATACTTTTTTTTTTATAGAATCCATCTTTTGCAGTCAGAAGACAGATGGGGAGATAAATGCTTAGCTGAACACTTCTCCCTACTCATGTCTGCATGTCCCAGCAGGTAGAGACATTTGACTTGTTTGCTTCATAGTCTATAATGTGTGTAAAGTGATCAAGTCGGAATTGATCGATAGCTGGGGAAAGAATTGTGCTTCTGCACACTCCCTAACTGTATCTCAGTACAATGAGTAACTTTGACATGTTGGCAAATTACACTTATGCTTTAAAGCATATACATACTACTTGTAGTAAATAAGTCATAAAATCAGGTATCGCTTAAAATTCTAAACTTACAACTTGATAAACTGAAACAATGGAAGACACAACTTAAATGTAGAGGAACAGGGATATGTCATAAAGTTGCTGATCTTGGACCCTCCCAGATCAGGAGAACAAGCAGGGAGCTGCACTCATCTCATTTAAAGAGGATGTACCACCAGGTACATCTTCTTTAACCTGAAGCCACGGATCGAACGGCGTCGGCACGGGGAAGCCGGTGCCGTGGTCCGTTTTCCGAACCGAGGCCCGGTTCCCGTGCACGGCGCCGTTCTATGTACCGGAACCGGCCGGTGCTCAAGCACTGGAGGTAGGCCGGGCCGCCCCCAGTGGGATGGAATTCCCTCCCCTCCATGATGCTGCTCCCTTAGAATGAATGAAGCCGCGTCATACAGGGGAGGGAATTCCCTCCCACTGGGGGTGGCCCGGCCTACCTCCAGTGCTTGAGCACCGGCGGTTTCGGTACATAGAACGGCGCCATGCACGTTCGATCCGTGGCTTCAGGTTAAGAGGATGTACCTAGTGGTACATCCTCTTTAAGAACTTTTTGTGAGCTGGTACAATCACAGATGATCACACATACTGTGATAATTGTTCCTAAATAGTACAGGAATTTACTAAGGGAATTGTCATTGACTTAAAAATAGTGTCTGTTTTATAGTAAAAAAAAAAAGGAGAAGTCCGGCTAAAATTTTTATTAAAGTAATTTCAGCCGGACTTCTCCTTTAAGGCTAGGTTTACACACAATAAAATAGTTTTAATAATGTGTTTAAGACAGTCTATGCTTGCATTGTAAAAATAAACTATCCTTTTTTTTTACAATTTGTAAAATAATCTGCTGATATATCACTATAGTGCATATTGTGCTAAGGATAAAGGTAAGTTTCTTACCTTCATCCTTGGTGCTGTTTTAAGGATATTAGCAGTTTATTCCTTATACATGACTGGCCAGGCTGCTCTGCTGACAATCATTAAAAGGGGCAGATCAGTGCACTTAGGACAGTAGTCCCACCCCCATTGTGCCAAAATCCTCAGCACCATGTGATCTATAGGGACATCTTAGCAGGCTAGATACTTCTAACCTACTGATAGTTTACCTTTAATGTAATACATTATTAGATAAGAAAAACAGCTGTATTTTATTTATTTTATTGTTTTACTTTCATTTTACTGTCTGTCAATCTAGCCTAAAGGGATATTCTCACTGCATAAAGCAATTGCAGCATATTGATAGCATATTCCATCAATTTATGAGTCGTGGGGATCCAACATCTGGGACCACAGGTCATGAGAATGAAGCAGTGATATTTTCCCTTTTCTGTTTTTGCCTTACCCTACACTGTTGCTGTAGTACCACTTACAGACTGGTAGTCAAGTGTAACACTTCAGGGGAAAGGGACACAGTGCCATAGCAGTGTTCTTTCTCCTTCTTTCTTGTGAAAGGATGGGTTGGGTGCAGGGGCGGTCTTGGCATTTCTGGGGCCCCAAGCAAAGTTATGTCTGCCCCCCCCCCCCTCGACACGCGTTCCAAAACAATAGACCGCTGTGTGTTGCCCCCAGTAGTACATACCCCTTGTGCACTACCGCCAGTAATATATACTTCTTGTGTGCTGCCCCCAATAGTATATACCCCTTGTGTCCTGCCCCCAGTAGTATATACCCCTTGTAGTAGTATATACCCCTCACTTGGATATAGACCTCCTGTGTGCTCTCCAAGTTGTTTATAGACCCCATTCTGCTGCCCCAGTAGTATATAGACCCCCCGTGTGCTGCCCCCAGTAGACTATAGACCCCTCTGTGAAGCCCCAGTAGTCTATAGCCCCCCCTGTGTGCTCCCCCCATTTATATAGACCCCTGATGTGCGCTCCCCCAGTTAAACAGACCCCTGTATGCTCCCCCTCCCATATAGTGTATAACACAATAAAACAAACACTTATACTCACCTGGGTCCGGGCGTCTCCTTTTCTCTTCACTCTTGTGGCCGCAGGAAGGGTTTTCCCTGCGATCACAAGAGGCTGCACTCCCCTTGTCCTGGCGCCGATGCTCCAGTGATGTCACTGGAGCGCCAGCACCACATGGACAAAGCTGCCACTTGTGACCGCAGGGAAAACCCTTCCTGCGGCCACAAGAGTGACTGACAGGAAGGGAGCCAATGTCTTCCGCCCTGTCAGTGCTGCTGCATGTAACTATGAGCGCTCGAGTGCTCATAGTTATAGTTCAAATGGCAGCAGCGAGTGGGGCAGCGGCCCTGTCCAGCAGTCTTGAGCACAAGAAAGGGGAGTGGGGGCCCCCCTGGATGTTGGGGGCCCCAAGCGATCGCTTGGGGTGCTTGGTGCCAAAGACCGCCACTGGTTGGGTGCCCTTTAGCGCGCCATAGTCATTTCTTCTTTAGTAAACTACATACATGGGTCTTATGTTTTGACCTGTTTTGTCTTTTCAATTTGCAGGCAGTACTATGAAATGATGTACAACACTGCTGATGAGCTGTTAAATTTAGTGGTGGATCAAGGAGTGAAATACACAGAACTGGAATACATCAATGCCCTCAGCCTCCTTCATCGCAGTCAGACAGGTGTAGGTGACCAGACTACCCAGAACATGAGACTTCAACGACTCAAGGAGATCATCTGTGAGCAGGCTGCAATCAAACAGGCCACCAAAGACAAGAAGATAACAACTGTGTAAACCTTAACAGAAGTAGCAAGGTTTTACCCGCATTCTATTATGTCACACAAGTCCATTTAATAGAAATTATTATAACTAGCCACAGCAAGGTATAATTGCCATTGTATTAACTATTGTTGTTTGCTTACGTTCCTGAATCTGCATGTTCTGTATTTTAATCTGATGATGTCTGCTTTTTAAATTCTTGGGTAACAGTGTACCGTGTTCCCATGTACAGAACCAATATACTCATTCTTTCACTATTACATACAGGTTGTCTGTTTATTTTTATGAGCATGATCTTCCCGATGTTTTCTTGAAGTGAGTTGTCAGTATTTATTCCAGTTCATTTATCAGAATGTCCCAAGTGGCACACATAAGTATGATGATGGTGTTGCTTAAATTTAATGGCGCTAAGTGTTCCTTTTAGGTAAGAAGATGAAGCGTTTATTTATCATCAAGGGAAAAAAAATTGCTTGTATGCATTTTTGGTTTGCATAAAATCTAGTAAGTAAAATTGCAGTGAAATAAATAAAGTTTATAATATTTTAATAAAGGAATAATACCCAAACATTGAAATTGGGTACATGGTTATGACATTTGCAGAAAATATGGGGAATGCCCTTTCATCTGGGAAAACAAAATGGATTTTTCCAAAAAGGTTTTTTTTTTCCAAAAAGGGTTTTTAGAAATCTGGCGCCATATAAAGTTTACATCTTGGTTTATGTTAGCAAAAACATAAGCTGGCATTATCAATGTCTTGTATTACTACACAACCCGTGATTAAAAAGTTAAAGGGGTAGTGCGGCGGTAAAAAATTATTCACAGAATAACACACATTACAAAGTTATACAACTTTGTAATGTATGTTATGTCTGTGAATGGCCCCCTTCCCCGTGTCCCCCCACCCGTGTACCCGGAAGTGTAGTGCATTATACATACCTGATCTGTGCCAACACGCGTCCGCCAAACGTCATCTTCGGCCGGCCGGCCCGAACACCTTCGATCTTCCCGAGTGCCGGCCGCGTTATCAGCTGCTCAGCCGCGATTGGCTGAGCATAACTGTGCTCGGCCAATCGCGGCTCAGCGGCTGATGACGTTTAGTTTTAAAACAATATCTGCTTAACTGCCTTGACTGAACCTCCCCATGATTTATCAGCAAAACCATATGAGGAGAGAGCAGCATAAAAACCTTTACCAAAAAGAAATAGTAAGGGAACACAAGCATAATGGAGATTTGAGAAGGAAGAAAGAGAGGGGAGGGGGAGCTAAATACCAGCCAATCAAACACATCTAGGAAGATGAGGGAGGGATATATATCAGTGTGTGTGTATATGTATATATATATATATATATATATATATCAGAAAAAAGGGAGGGATATATATCAGTGTGTGTATATATATATATATATATATATATATATATATATATATATCATATATAGTGTATATATAATATATATATCAGAAAAATAGGAAAATTGGCTGCACATCTATGACTGTTCACACTGCAGGTTGCACTGCTTGTGCCTAAAGTACAAACAAAAAAAAAAAAACAGAAGGGGCAACGGCACTCCTCCCAGAGTTCACACGGTAAACACCTGCTCTGTAGATATTAAAAAGTGAGGATCTTAGCAAACTATTTTTTTTTTTTTTAACAATTGTAATCTTTATTATTTTTCAAAAAAGAAAGACATAGAATTGTACAAACTGGGTGGAGCACATGTAAAGGCAGCAGAACATTGTTATAATGTATAACATAAATACCTTGACGGAGGTAACTTAACCCCTAAGCAGGAGCAGGTAGGAAGTCCAGAATAATAAACCGTAATAAAACAACAGTTACCAGGTCCCGGTCAGGGTTTGGAAAAAACAATGTCTGTTTGGGTAAGGTCCATAGACCATACTAAGCCAGTAACGAAACAACACAGAACAAGACACAGACGTAGGACGAGAAGGGAGCAGGGAATGATGAGGGGGGGGAGGGGGAGGGGGGAAGACAAGGACAGGGGAAGACAAAGACGGGAACAGACGGACAAGGACGGGAATCTAGGATGAACCAGAGGCAGGAGCCGCCGGGGAGGAATACAAGTCCCATGGAGCCCAAATAGAGTCAAAGGCCTCCAACCGGTTATTCAGGGATGCCGTAAGGCGCTCAAGAGAGCGTAACTCCCTGACTCTAGCCTTAAACTGCGGAATGGAAGGTGAAGTCGATTGCTTCCAGCATTTGGCAATTAGGGACTTGGCTGCAGTCAGAAGGACCAATAGCAATTTAGCTTGTTTTTTCCTGATAGTTTTGGGGAAAAGGTTGAGGAGGCAGAGGCCTGGGTCCCTATGGATTTTAACACCGAGGATAGCTGATGATATCTCGCACACCTCCCGCCAGAAGGGTCGGATAAGCCCACATTCCCAGAAGATATGGAACTGGGAGCCTAATACTCTAGCACATCTCCAACATAATGGGGATATTGAGGCATTGAACTTATGAAGTACCTCCGGCGTGCGGTACCAGAACATCAGGACTTTATAATGGGATTCCTTGTAGGTAGTGCATATGGAGGAGGTGGCAGCCCTGTCCCATATAGCGGCCCAGCACTCTGGAGGCAAAGTCCTCCCTAAAAGCGTTTCCCATTTAGTCATATAGGCGTGCTGTACCTGGGTACCCTCAACTGGGGAGCCCAGGATGCGATAGATGTCAGAGATAAGGCCCGAGGTTGAAGTCCCCATTCTGACTAGTTGCTCAAAAGCCGAAGGTTTAGAAACTGTGAGGGCTCCCAGACGCGACATCATAAAATGTCGGAGCTGGAGGTACATAAAGTGCGCTGAGGAAGGGAGAGCATATTTGTCAGCCAATTTATCATAAGGAAGGAGTGTACGAGATATGGGATCAACTATGTCGGCAAACTGAAAGAGTGTCTTCGATCCCCAGAGTTTGACAGTATGGGACTGAAGACCAGGAGGGAAATTTGGAAAGAGCAAGAAAGAGTTCAGGGGGGAAGCAGAAGAGGTGAGCCCAAACCTGGCAGAACATGAGGACCATATGTGGAGGGTAAAACGGATAGGTCCCAAGAGCGAGAGATGTGAGAAGCTAGGCGGTGAAGAGTGCCACAAGAAAGAGTTAGGATGGAAGGGAGCTAGCCATATTTTTTCAATTTCCGCCCATTTCTTGTACGCCAGATATTTGGACCATGCCGTGATTTGGCGTAGGTGTGCCGCCCAATAATAGTGGAGAAAGTTAGGGACCCCCAGCCCTCCTCGAGATCTGCTACTCATCATAACCGAATTGGGGATGCGGTGCCCCTTGGACGCCCAGATAAACTTGAATACTGCTCTTTGGACATAACGCAGCTCTGAGAGGGGGATACGGACCGGGAGCGTCTCAAAGTAGTATAGAAGTTTAGGTAAGATGGTCATTTTTACTGCCGCCACACGGCCTAGGAGCGAAATATAGTGGGGGGACCATTTAGTCAGGAGGTTCCGTATATCTCGGAAGAGGGCTGGGTAGTTAGCTGAGTATAGGGACGGGTAGGAGGGAGTAAGGCGGATACCTAAACTTAGCAAACTATTTTATCAAACAGAGTGTACCATGTCGCCAGTGGCCACAAAGAGGTATTGCTGCAGAGCGGTGTAGAGTTGTACAGTTGAAAGGAGTTCCGATATGCTTTTGTAGGGGGAGGGGGGTTGGCATAAGTAAAACAGGGATAATAAAGTTTCAGAATATAGCCCAGGGAAACCAAATCTTTGTGAATACCTGGTGGTGCCTTTGCTCTCAAGTTCTTCCATGCGACTCAGCTGGTTCACTTTTTGTTCTAGGGGTATGCATCTTGCTTCCATGAAGCTGTAAGATTCATGCTGTGGCCAAAAAGGGTTTTATAAGTGATTGAAATGTTTGGGGAAGAGTGGTAAATAGGACTTAGGTGCGCGTTAATATGTACGTGGGATCTTCTTTACCATTAGGGAAGGTGTATCTCCTAAAAAGCTATTTGTTTTGTTTTGTAATTGTATTCATGTAAGAGATCTTTTCCAAAAGTTTAATATTTCCCGACAGTGCCACCACATGTGCCTATAGGAGCCTGGTGATGCATTACATCTCTAGTAGACATCTGGGTGGTCTTGCTTCATTTTGTGGAATCTTAAAGAGGTCAGATACCACTTAGATAAGACCTTGTAGATATTTTCTTGCAGTCTGATACACCTAGAGGTAAGTTTGGGGCCTGACAAGGGATTAGATTTCTTGTCAAAGGTCCCTCTCCGAGGCTGAAATAAATGCAGACGTGGGTTTGGCCCTGGAGGACACTTCTTCTAGACGGTATTGATAGAAATGGAGAGGAGCTTCTTGGGTGGTTTTGTCTGTAAGAGTAATTTTTCAAACTAAGTGGTTGTGGAGTTGTTTTAAGATTGCGGCACAGGGGTTTCAAAGTCCTAAGGCCCTATTCCACGGAACGATTATCGTTCGTATTCGGCCGATATCGGCTGCTACGGACGATAATCGTCCCGTGGAATAGAGTGCAACGATCAGCCGACATCGTTCATGTCGGCTGATCGTTGCAGTCGCTTGTTTTTCAACATGTTGAAAAACAAGCGACTGATACAGCAACGATCTTCTGCCGTCGCTCCGTTGAATAGGAGCATCGGCAGCAGACACTGCTGTATCCTATGGGCTGCCTGGACGATCAGCGATCACCCGGGCAGCCCCCCCCCCCCCCCCGCAGCCCCTCCCGCACTCACCCACTCGCTGCAGCCGCGATCAATAGTGGCGGCAGCGAGCAGGGAACGAGGAGCAAACGAGCGCTAAGAGCGCTCGTTTGCTCCTCTAAGCGACCCGTGAAATAGGGCTTTTAATTAGCCTGTTGTGAGTAAGAATGTCTAGGTTTGGACAATTGGTAACTGACTCATTTCCTTATGTGTAGGCAAGGATTGGAAAGGATTAGACGTAGCGACAGGGGAAGAAGAGATTTGTGACCTGAATTGAGATGTTTTAGAGGTCTCTGATCGATAGTAAGGGTGTCAGCTGGTAGAAGTATTGGGAGGTCTGTTTAGTTTTGTGCCAGATAGAGATGAGCGAACCTCGAGCATGCTCGAGTCGATCCGAACTTTCGGCATTTGATTAGCGGTGGCTGCGGAAGTTGGATAAGCCCTAAGGCTATGTGGAAAACATGAATATAGTCATTGGCTGTATTCATGTTTTCCAGACAACCTTAGAGTTTTATCCAAGTTCTGCAGCCCCCGCTAATCAAATACCGAACGTTCGGGTTCGGATCGACTCAAACCCGAACTCGGTTCGCTCATCTCTAGTGCCAGATTTAAAAGATGACTTTGGTCAGTAGGGAGTGTAGGTAGTTATCCCATAGTATTAATTACCTTAGCGGGATTGGGTATAGGTAGTTCTTAACAATTTTAGGGGTGGCTTATGAAGCCACAACTACTCTATTGATGTTCCTGGAGCTGTGGGAGAGAGAGATCTTCCTAATTGACACTATTTCACAAAGTAATGTTGTGGTATCGATATATTGACAATATAATTTATATTTGGCAAGACTCAGAGGAGAACCTGCAGAAGTTCATCTGTCAGTTGAACAACGACCAGAATATCAAGTTGACACATCATCACAGTAAGGAGAACCTTGAGTTGTACAAATTAAAGGTCAACAAAATGGGGAAATTAGTACTAGTGTGTTTAGAAAATGTACAGAGGCAAATACGATGTTACTCACTAGATCCTCTCCCCCGAGACTTTTGATAAAAGAATTTGTACAATTGTACAAAATTTTGAATTTTGGAAAGGAGGTACAGCGAATGGATGGTAGATCAAACATACAGAAGGGCAAGGAGTAGTGATAAAAGGGTATAGTTGGAACTTAAAAAAAAAAAGGAATGACATTACCAGATTTCTACGTACCTATGATTCAAAGGCCCAAGATGTCTGCAGGATATAAAAAAAAATACTGGCTGATCTTATAAAAAAACAGTACAGACAGGCACCTAATTTGAGAGATGTTCTCGTCAAGGGCCACTATTCCGAGAAAAAAAAGCTTTGGACTAAAAGACCAAAATATGGGGCACATAAAAATGTGGTAGGTTTGTCACTTGCCCGAATATTAAAGTCACAGGCCTGGATTAAAGTATCAGTCAACTTCTGGACAGTCTAGGGTGCAATAAGTAGTAGGTAGTGTATTAAAATCTTAGTATATTTTATGTATCCTATGGTGTATAAATCGTGACATTAAAAAATACAACTTATGCCTAAAAAAAAAATCCCTGCCAAGCCATTAAACATAGTTATAATTTAAGGAATGCAAAAAAAAAAAAATATATAAAAGCTTCATCCTAAAGGCCGAAAATAGGCTGGTCCTAGGGAAGTTAAAAACCTTTTTGTAAATAAGAAATAATAAACACATAGAATTCCATATGGTTGTAGCTACTGTGAGCTTTGCAGAGGAACCAAGAGAAATATATGCATTCTGAAAGCCCGTTGGCAGTTTTCTGTTCCCATTTTCCTGTCCAATAGTCTGTGTTATAAGCTATCCGCTAATATACTGCATGTTAGCTGTAGTAATGGTTTAATGATCCCAGAAGGGACTGCAGCAGATAAACTTACTTTTGTTGAACACTATAAAACTCATATTCGCCATTCTGTATTGATGTCAGAAAAATAAACATTACATGCAAGAAGAAGAGCTAAGAAAATTGAGTTAACACATGTTGGATTTGCTGTAAATCTACAAGAATGTAAAAAATGGTAAGCAAATAAAATACTCAACTATTGCATCATTACTGTATATACATTTCACAGAATACAGGCACCTGTAAGGCTGGGTTCACACTACCTTTTTGCAATCCGTTTTGCACAAAAAAAAGGATGCCTTTGTGTGCATCTGTTTTGATCCGTTTTTCCATTGACTTCCATTATAAAAAAAAAAAACATCGGAGTCAACCTCATTTTTGTGTCCATTAAAAAAAACGGATACTTTTTTTTTTTTTATAATGGAAGTCGATAAATTTATTTAGTGCTTTGTAGGTTTTGGTGCAGAAATGTTTTTCACCTCATAGCCCAGCAGATTTGCTATATTTAATTTTTAAAAATTATAATTTTGACACGTTGTAGAGTCATGTCAAAGTTTTAATGGGTGGGGGTCTGAGTGCTGAAGATCTACTTCCATCAATGTACGCAGTGCTCAACTGAGTGCCTTCTCTCCATGCCATCTCTTTGTTGAAGGAGACAGGCTCTATACACTTTCTATATAATCAATCTCCTGCAGCAGATAGGTATTTTCCCTGTTTTCTAGAAATCTGGTGGTCTTAGCACCCAGATCCTGACTAACACTTATGACATGTTAAACAGTATGTAGTTTTATAGTTTATAACGGGGCAGATTATAATTTGGGCGGTAAGAGCAGTCACCCATGGCCCGAAGCTCCTGGGGGCTTATGGCCCTCCAAATTCTACGGTCAAGGCTAAAAAGGTAGCACCGCCATACAGGGGGCCATTTACTGTATGGGGGATGCACAGAAGGGGGCATTTGCTATATAGAAGCTTTACAGAGAGGCCACCTACTATATGGGAACCACACAAAGGGGGGCCATCCACTATATAGGCGATGCACACAGAGGGACCTTATACTACTATATTGAAGTTGCACAGAGAGGCCTGATATTATAAGGGAGTTGCACTAAGGGGCATACTATATGAGAGCTAGCGACATAAAGGGGCCTAATATGACATAGGGGCACATAGCTGGGCCTACCTAGTTTGTAAAGGGCCTAGTTTGTAGGGAGTCAAACCCATTTGGCAGATTCTGCATCGTTAATTCAAGGCTGGGAGAAGTCCTCCAGGCTGAGTGGTGAGATTTACTCAGAGAAGATGCTTGCAGTGAGTCACTGGATACAACTGCACTGCAATAACTTATATGGTGTGCAATAACTTATAAGGTAGCTGGGATCTACCTTTATGTGGTAACTGGATGAGGGTTCTTTTTAATACATAGGGATGAGTGCACCTTGAGCATGCTTGAGTCCATTTGTTGCCATTTGATTACCGTGGCTGAAGAAGTTGAGTGCAGCTCTAGGAAGTCTGGAAAACATGGATACAGAATATGGCCCTAAACATTCCTGAGATTTAGCTATTATACCCTGTGGCTCCAGATGCAGATGCATTAGATTGCCAACTGGGTAGTAACTAGAGAAGCCATTCGTTATCTCAGCAATCCGCTTATCAGCCTGCTGCCTTTTAACTCCCTGCCACTTTGTGCCGCTCCTCCCTAAGTGCTGGGAAAAGCTGGATCCAGTCCTGGGAAATTAGGAAGGCGGAACAAAACAGTATGCTTACCGGGCCCGCGCTCAGCCACATCACTGAGCTCTGGAACCCCACTGAATGTTGTTTCCCCCCCCCCCAGCTTCGGGGTACGTAACAACCTAGCTGGTACAGCCCCAGTCGCTGGCTGAGCGGAGCATCTGTCAGCCGGGTCGTGACTTAGCTGCAGGGGAGATCTGCAGACGGGCTCCAGGAGCTGGTTGCGGCGCTGCATGGCCACAGAGAGGGGTAAATTAAACTTCTTTATTATGTTCCCCTACCCCTAGATGAAAATGATTTTTTTTACTCCTGACTAACTTCTTTAATTAACACAGGCAGCAGTAAAAAGGGGGGAGGGGGTACTGTGGGTAACTTGTAAACACTGGGGAAACTGTAAGTATAGAGACACAGCACAGCACGCATCCTCCCCAAGCTTATCCGGCTCCTCCTGTCACTCCTCTGGTCAGGCGGCTCCTGACTCCTGGAACACCTAGGGAGAGCAGTAGATGACACGTGGGAAACACTGACCACGCACTGCTGAAGAAACACAAGTGATCCGGCTCCTCCTCCCTGCAGTCCGGTCCACCAAAGGCAGGCAAGGTCTTACAGATCACGCAGCTCCCTACTTGTAATCCAAAGAGTCAAGCGGGAGTGCGCGGGGGCAAGCGGAGGAATCCGTTGGATGTTATCTGCGCGGGTTCCGCAGTGTGCACATACCCTAAATGTATTACAATGCAGTCTACAGCAGTGCTATCAACCACCCACGTCAGAAGAGAACATCATACATACAGGAGTTTTTTGATTTTTCCTGTAGCGCCGGTAAAATGGTAGGTATGCTTTAACTATAAAACAATGTATGACACTGCTACGTACATATTATTATGCTACAGTCCTGGTGCTTCAGAGAATCTTGCAGTTGTTTAAGCACATCTTAATCACAAGGATGTTTTTCACTGCTATGAGAAAACAATGCAATATATACATGTTGAACAATGCCCTGATGTTATATAAACAATTCTCCTATTGTGCACAATAACTCTAAGATTGCTTCCTCAAAACTGAACCAGTTTACCATAGTCAGAAATTATGCTCAGTGCAAGTAAGCACATTTCAAAAAATAGCAAAGCTATTCCCAGAGGAAGCAAGAGCAGGACGTATCTAGCTGAACGCCTCGCTGTGCATGCACTGTGACTGAAATAGCCAATTAGTATTGCATAAACCTACATATATGTGCGGCTCTGCAGCCACCAGCATTAATCACTGTCAAGGAATTTCTGCACCCAAAATTCTAATTAATACCAGCATATCTTCACATTGATCCCGAACAGGAAAAACTTCTAATTAGCTGGGCCCAAACATAAATCAGGAGACAGCAACAAACGCAGAAATTATTTTTGGATTGATTTATGATAATCTAAGTGCATCATTTAGATGTAGATGGCTGCAATATCATTGCAGAATTAACCCATTTATTAATCCTGCTGGAAGGGTCAAAAGTCTGGCTGTATGACTGAGATCTGTAGACACATGTGGTTAGCCACATGTCATTGCTTATTTAGGTAATTGTGTTTAATTTTATAAGTATGAAATGTGATGGAAACCAAAGCAGAATACTATTATACTATCATATTGTTTTTTAAATCCTATTTATGTCCAATAAAGATATCCAGAGTTACATAGCAAAGTGCACTGGTTTGGGGCTTTTGTGGACAGATGTTATCTAAAAGGGGTACTCCAGAAAGAAAATAAATTGTTTTTATTTGTTAAATTACTTTGTAACATAAACTGAGATTTTTTTTTTTTTTTTTTTTTGGGGGGGGGGAGTTCCAGCTGTTCACATTTGAATAGTGGTGACTGAAGAAGTTAAAGGGGTACTCAGGCGGGGGGCTATTTTGGGATCTGGCCGGGGAGGAGGTGGCTGAGGGCAACGACGTCCACTCACCTCCCTGGTTCCAGCAGCGGGTCCTGTATCGCGGCGCTCTGGTCCGGCCGCTTCCTGGTGTCTGACACGGGCTCGAGACGTGACGTCTCAAGTCCGCTCAGCCTGTCAGTGTCACTGACTGGCTGAGCAGACTTGAGACGTCACGTCTTGAGCCCGTGTCAGACACCAGGAAGCAGCCAGGGACCGGAGTGCCGCGATACGAGACCCGCTGCTGGAACCTGGAAGGTGAGTGGACGTTGTTTCCCTCAGCCACCTCCTACCCAGCCAGATCCCAAAATAGCCCCCCCCCCCCGTCGGAGTACCCCTTTAAATGGAGCCCTAGGGAGTCCCACTGCAGGTAATGCAGCAGCTGATAAGTACTGGAAGGCTTGAGATTTTTAAAAAGAAATAATTTCCAAACCCGAATAACTTTTTGAGACCAGTTGAAAAAAAATTCTATTTTACATCCTTTTACAGGCGCTTTAAATAATGTGTTAAATAATATGTTCACACAACGTATAATTTCGTAAAAGTACGTCCGTTGTTGCCGTATATAACTTTTATATAACTTTACTAAAATAAATAATTTTTTCTTTATATAGCATCAGAAAGGGGTGACATGGGCCAGGCAGGATCCCACCGTCTCATCAGACAGCTGCGCCAAACAGTGTGGGTTTTCAAAATATCAAGACATCACCGTAGGCAAATAAACTAAGCCCAATAAGGAGTACTGGATCGGTGGCACTAGAAGTGTCGGGGGATTAACCTGATGAGTGTAGCCTCATTTGTCTTTATTTAATTACTTCAATGGTGCATTTACACAAACAGATTTATCTGACAGATTTGTGAAGCCAAAGCCAGGAACAGACTATAAACAGGGAACAGGTCATACAGGAATAATTGAGATTTCTCCTCTTTTCAAATTCATTCCTGGCTTTGGCTTCCAAAATCTGTTAGATCAATCTCTCTGTGTAAAGGCACCCCTAGTGTTGGGCACAATTTTTAGTAACTTGGAAAGCCCTTTATAATAGCTACAAGAAAAAAAAAACTGATCAGAATGAATTTAGTAAAAAAGTGAATACAAGTGACAGAAGTCATGAGATACAACCAACCCATTAATAATTTCTGCATATTAAGCTATTCAGTGCATTACAGGTTTAATATAAAAATTGACTGGTGTATAAATAATGAATGCGTCTGAGCAATCAGATTTGCAAGTCAATGCAGAAACGCATGTTGATTAACAATCTCACAGAAGCTATGAAGCACATTGCTTGTCTTAATCAGAGACCCAAAGTATTCCTGGGTACATTAAAAGTTTTTCTTTATCAGAGAATTTCACTAATAATAATGTTTAATATAATGATCTGACAAAATGACTAAATTAAACTGCAAAGTAGGTAATGCACGCCAACAGGATTAGACTGCCATATAAAGTGCCACAAAGTCATATAAAGTTTCCACAGGCTATTATCACATTACTTCCTCTCCCATTGGACAGAATTCTAATGTTATAATACAGTATGTACAGTCATTTCTAGTTATGCAGTCCTGTAATGTAATCAATAAAGGGGTACTCCGGAGAGGAAAAAAAATATGTTTTTAAATCAATTGGCATCAGACAGACAGTAAATCATTAATATTTAAAGAAAAATCTCAAGTCTTCATGTACTTCTCAGCTTCTATATGTCCTGCAGGAAGTGGTGTATTCTATCTGACAGTGCTCTCTGCTGCCACCTCTGTCCCTATAACAAACTGTCCAGAGCAGGAGAGGTTTTCTAGGATTTCAGCAAGGATTTGCTGCTGCTCTGGACAGTACCTGTCATGGAAAGAGGTGGCAGCAGTGAGCACTGTGTCAGACTGGAAAGAATACATCACTTCCTGCAGGACATACAGCAGCTCATAAGTAGTGGATTGTTAATCCAGAGTGCCACTTGAAATTTCCTGCACCAGGAAGTATAGTTGCACCATGGTGCTGGTAAGGGGGTATAGAGAGAAGTCACAACCAGGGGTCACTATACCAGGCAGCCCCTAGCTATCAGTAGCTTTGGTGGTGCCACCAATAGCCGCCATGGAGTGATCCTCTGTGACAGCTGCCTAACCATAATAATATAGACAAAAAAGAAAATGGAGACAGCGCTCCATGGCGAGGGTCAACCAGATAAAACGAAGAGGAGGAAAAAACAAGGTAACCCTCACCTGGTAAGGTAGTGCTAGCTAGGAGGTACAACACTCAGAAGCACATGTGAGACAGACCGCAGCCACTCCCGATATCCTCTAGGGATCAATAGAGCAACGATTCCTCCAACCACAAACACACGGGTGTGAGGGCGCAGGTCCAACAAAAAAATAATAAAATTAAAAAATATGTATAAAATATATGTATAAAATTTATTAAAAGACAACGCGTTTCGGAACCGCTCCGGTTCCTTTCTCAAGAGTCATGAGACTCTTGAGAAAGGAACCGGAGCGGTTCCGAAACGTGTTGAGTATTTTAATAAATGGTTCCCCTGCACCAGGTTAGATAAAGCCCCCCCCATGGACAAGGGCCATAAGGGCATTTATAAAACCATTCAAGGGCCATACAACAATATTGCAGCCCACATGGCACCCCTGTGGCATAGCCTAGGTTGGCAGCATCCAGTGCCCCCCTCTCAGATAACCCTCGTATTTTAGGTTTTTTTTTTTTTTTTTTTTTTTTTAATTCTGAATTTTATTAAAATTTTCACATTTTATGTAACAAAAAGCGCTACCAGCGTCTCGCAGGACGTAAAGGGACATATAGGAAACAATAAACAAAGAGCAACCAAACACGGCTCCCATAAAGTGTCAAAGTGATATACAACGAACCTCAATTGTGTGGTAGGGAGTGAGCTAGCGCTCAACCGAACAGCAAAGTGGGGGAAAGGGGGGAAAGAGAGAGGGTAAGGTAAGCGAGCAAGTAGACAGGACGGTCGGGAAGTGAACAGGGATGGCACGCGGTTCCTCACTGAGTCAGCAATGATCTGTATTCCGCGGACTCGGTAAACTGGTCCCAATAGTACCATGTTTTAAAGAACCGGGCATTTTTGTCGTGGATCTGCGCTGTCAGGTCTTCCATGTGTTTGATGTCCTCCACTTTCCGTATCCACATCGCCAGGCTAGGCGGGTCCTGTTGACGCCACAAGGCAGGTATACAAGCCCGGGCGGCGTTGACCAAGTGTCGAAGGACTGAGGAACGGTAACTCCTTTGAGGGATGTCGGACACATGTAAGAGGAAAAAGGCAGGAGAGAAAGGAAGAGGGTAATCCGTAAAGGTGGAGGCTATGCGTCACACCTCTCTCCAGAAATGCACTATTATGGGGCAGCTCCAGAATGTATGCAGAAGAGATCCCTCCTCTCCACAATTCCTCCAGCACAACGGGGACACTTCAGGGAAGATTCGATGAAGACGGGTGGGGACCCGGTACCAACGGGATAGGAGCTTATAGCCCGCCTCCTGGATGCGAGAGGAGATCGAGGAAGAGTGCGTACATGAGAGTATACGGTCCACCTGTGCGGCGGTGAGGGATGTGTCCAGATCCTCCTCCCACGCTGTGAGAAAGGGGGGTGGCGACTGGTCCGGGGGGGGAACCCAACATGGCGTACAAAAATGGAGAGAGAGTGTCGGTAAGGGCCGGATCCCAAGCAGAGGGATTCAAATTGGGTAAGTGAACGGGCAAAGCAGGAGGGCAGCGGGAGAGTAAGGAGGAAATGATGGAGTTGGAGAGCTCTCCAGAACCCAAGAGGAGAGGGGTCCGACAGGGCACTGAGGTCAGAGAGCGTGGGCCACGCCGAGCCCCTGAGAAAGAATTGGGCTCGAACGCATCCAGCCCGTGACCAGGTGCGGAAGCCAGCGTCTTCCATCTCGGGGCGGAAGGAGGGGTTACCCAGAATCGGAAACAGGGGCGAGGGGTGTGGGGCCAGGAAGCCAGAGGAGAGGTGTTTGTGACAGACTCGGAGCGTCGGGGCGATAGTGGGGTGAGTGCCTACCAGGCGTGCAGAATCTGGCCGCCAAGGCGCTGCAAGCAAGGATAGTGGGGCCATCGCCATTTCCAAGTCCACCCAAAGCTTGGAGGAGGAGTGGCGGTGCCAGTCTATTACTCTGGTCAGATGTGTGGCCACGTAATATTGGTAGAGATTAGGCAGCCCTAATCCCCCCCTTGATTTCGGGCGACACAGGACTGTCCTTGCTAGCCGCGGTGGCTTGTGCGCCCACACGAATTTGGTCAGGAGCGAGGTGAGTTGCCTGAAGTATGACAAGGGCACCGCGACCGGGAGGGCCTGGAATAGGTACAGGAGACGGGGTAGGACATTCATTTTGAAAATCGCGCATCGGCCGAACCAGGAGAAGGTGCCCCTGTGCCACCTCAGCAAGTCCCTCTCTATCGACTGAAGCATAGGCGGGAAGTTCGTCTTGTAGAGGTCGGATGGGGAGGGTGTGAGCTGGATCCCCAAATACTTAAGGGAGGAATGGGACCAACGGAAGGGGAAAGACGCCGCTAGGGAGGAGACCGCCGCCGCCGGAAGGGTAATATTGAGCGCCTCAGATTTCTGGAGGTTAATCTTGTAATTTGAGAGGGCTTGATAGCTAGATAACTCCGACAACAGGTTGGGGAGGGAGACATTGGGTTGGGAAAGGAAGAACAGGAGGTCGTCCGCGTAGGCGGCGACTCTGTGTTCCCTCGGCCCCACCTGCACCCCTGAAATATCCGGGTTACGCCTCACGTGTCTAAGGAAGGGCTCCAGAGTCAGGATAAAGATGAGCGGGGATAGGGGGCAGCCCTGCCTTGTTCCGTTGGAGATGGGGAAGGATGTGGATAGAAGGCCATTGACCGATACCTGAGCCGAGGGGTGTGAGTACAGGGAGCCTATCCACTCGAGCATGTGAGGGCCGAGGCCGATATGCCGGAGTGTGGCAAAGAGGAACGGCCAGCCTACGCGGTCAAAGGCCTTCTCCGCATCCGTGGACAAGAGCATGGCAGGGAGGGTAGAGGAGTGCATCCGGTGAATGATATTTATGGCCCTAATGGAGTTGTCGCGGGCCTCCCGCATGGGCATAAATCCCACCTGATCTGGGTGGATTATGGCTTGGAGGAGGGGAGTAAGGCGGGCCGCCAGGATCTTTGAAAAGAATTTAAGGTCCAGATTGAGGAGGGAGATGGGACGGTAATTTTGGCAGAGCGAGGGGTCTTTACCATCTTTCGGGATAACTGAAATGTGTGCGCAGAGGGCATCCAGGGGGAGGGGGGAGCCAGTGGACACGGAGTTAAAAGCGGACAGGAAGTGGTCCCGGAGGAGGGAGCCAAAGGTCTTATAGTAGGGCAAGGTAAAGCCGTCCGGCCCCGGGGCCTTACCCGACGGGGATGTCTTAAGGGCCCAATCCCATTCCGACACCGTGATGGGGGATTCGAGTGAGGTGGCATCCTCCTCAGTCAGCGTCGGTAACCCCGAGTCTGTCAAGTATGAGGCAATGGCCCCATGGAGAGACGGGGGGTCCGAGGGAGTCGTGGGGGTGGACAGGCCATATAGAGAGGTGTAGTATTCCCGGAAGGAGTCTGCTATTTGGGAGGACAGGGTTCGTTTCACGCCAGGGGGGGAAGTTACATGGGGAATGAAGGAGCGAGCTCGCTGTTGTCGCAGGGCCCGAGCTAATGTCTTGCCTGGCTTATTGCCGAACTCAAAATAGTGACGGCGACAATGCGCCAGAGAGGCCTTGGCATTCGCGAATGTGAGGTCTCTAAGCTTCCCTCGCAAGTCCGCTAGCTCCGAACCTGCGACAAGATCCAAGGTCGTTTTGTGTCGTTTATCTAGATCCGCGATTCGCGCGAGCAGTGACAGTATTTTGGCCGATCTTTCTTTTTTTAAGCGGGATGCAAGCTTAATAAACGTGCCCCTTATGAAGCATTTGTGAGCTTCCCACACTATCAGCGGGGAGGAATCCGGCGACGTATTGTTAGAGAAGTAAGAGGTGAGGTCAGCCTGGACCTCCGCCAAGACCCCCGAGTCCCTCAATAGGGTCTCATTCAGGCGCCACCGCCAGCTACGTGGTCGGGGGGGGGAGAAAGATAAAGAGAGAGTGATGAGCGCGTGATCCGAAAAGGAGATGGGATCTATGGAGGCTGCCGTCACACAGTCCAGACTGGCATGGGATACAAAGAGGTAGTCAATGCGGGAATACACGTTATGTGGGTGCGAGAAGAAGGTGTAGTCCTTGTCACGGGGGTGGAGCAGTCGCCAAGAGTCCATCAACTGGTGGGAGTGAAGAAGTTGCTTTGCCCGTCGTAAGGAAGAGAAAGAGAGGGCAGAGCGGCCCGAGGAACAATCTAGAAGAGGATCGAGAGCCATGTTGAGGTCCCCCCCGAAGACAATCATCCCCTCTAAAAAGTCCTCAACTTCAGAGAGGCATCGTTCCAGGAAGGCGGACTGACCTACATTCGGGAGATAAACTGTGCCAAAAGTGCACAGAACACCTGCCATTTTCCCCCTAACAAAGAGGGACCGACCCTCAGCATCCGACCTCTGGTCTATGAATTCCCATGGGGCCGAGCGAGCGAGCAAGATCGCCACGCCTTTCGTCTTGGAGTCCGGAGAGCAACTGTGATATACATCCGGAAAGTGGTGATCGGACAACCTCTGAATTTGATCCCCCCTGAAGTGGGTCTCCTGAATGAAGGCCACCGAGGCCTTCTTGGCCCAGAGAAGGCGTAGGAGAGAGGAACGCTTCTCTGAAATGTTCAGACCTTGAGCGTTGAGTGACAAACAGAGCACTGTTGACATGACTCAGTGAGGAGCAGACCTGCGTAGGCGAAGAGAGAGGGAGGGAGGGAGGGGCCCCCGAACCACGGGGGAGGAAGGGACAGGAATGAGAAGAGCAAAGCGGGAGGTGGGGGGGAAGGAGACGAAAGAGGGGGGGGGGGTTATGAGGCAAAAGCCTCTCAAGCAGTAGGGGGGCGGGGGTCTTAAGGACCGCCGTCCAGGAAACCTATGCAGAAAAAGGGGGGAACCACAGGGATACGCGGAAGAGCAGGCCAGGGGACCCAGTCCGGGCCCTCAGATCGGTAACAGTCTTTTGTGGGGCAATCCGTCACGGGAGACAGAGGTAAGTGGAGAGACGGAAGAGGAAGAAGAGAGATAGGCAAAGTTTGAGGTCGGTTGAACGCCATAGGCGGTAGCGCACGAGGGCTAGAGAGCACACCCGCCCACCTTCCTAGCGGAAAGACCCATACCCACCAGAGTCCCCAGAAAGAGACACAGGAGTACACATCGAAATGCAGACGTAGCCCTACAGGCTCAGGAACTAGAAAACATATACAAAAAATTAAGGAGGAGAGGGGGGGGGAAGGAGGGAGAGGGGAGGGGAGAGAAGGAGAGGGGGGGGGGAAGGAGGGGGGGAGGGGAAGGGAAGGGGGGGGAGGAGGGAGGAGGAGGGGGGGGAGAGGGGGGAGGGGGGAGGGGAGGAAAGAAGGGTGGGTGTATATCGGTGTAGGGGAAGAAAGAAAAGGGGAGGAGTGGGGGGGGGAATAAGGGGGGAGAGTAATCAGGGAGATGGGCATGGAGGCACTTGGTAAGGGAGGGGAGGCGAGGGAGGGAGGGAAGTGAGGGCAGATAGGGGGGGAGGGAGAGGGACTAGGAGTAGGCAGGGGCAGGCAAAGGTAACACAACAGTGGCAATAAAAATGACAGTAACGGTAACAATAACACTCACCCCCACAACCATTGGTGGAGTCCATTCTGTCCATCCAGCTAGGAAGTCTTATCCCTTCCCCAATCCCGAGGGATGGGTGGGTAGGTGAGGAAAGGGCGGAGGGCGGCGATAGGCTCCTTGAGGGGCTTCCAATCAGTGACTCCGTACCTCGGAGCTTCGGAGGGGAGGGGGGGGGGAGTGGGGACCTCTTGGGAGGGGAGAGGGAGGGGAGGGAGGAGAAGAAGGACTGGGAGGGACCGGGTAGGTCCTCGGCGGGGAGGGGGAGCGAACGCGGGGGGGGGGGGAGGGGCCGGGGGGGGAGAGGGGGTTGGCTCCACGGCCCATAGGGGAAACTACGTCATGACCGCGTAGGCCAAGAGTCACGAACAGTCCTACTTAGCTTGTGGAAGTATCAGGGTCCCCGAACTCCACCAATGCACTGCAACAGGCAGTGACCTCTTCCAACAGGGACACCGCGGCAGCGTCTCCAGACCCAGCCGGGGAGAAGGGCGCCTACGATGGCGGGATCGGGTCTCTGCGGGGGTCCAGTGGGCGGTCTGGCAGGAGGTGTTGATCCCGATGGCGAGGAGAGCGGGGGGGATCCCCGCGAAGAGGAGAGCGGGATCTGTGCGGACCAGGCCGCGGGGAGCGTGTGGCGACTCCAGCGGGTGGGGGTGGAAGTTCCGGGGCCGTCCAATCCGGCAGGTGCAATGAGGTCAGGCCAAGCAGCTCCAATGCGCCCGGCAGGTCTTTCGGTGTACGCAGTAGATAGGTGGTCCCGGCATGCCGTATGATTAGATGAAATGGGTACCCCCATCTATAGGAGGCCCCAGAGTCCTTGATGGCGTCCAGGAGGGGACGCAGCATACGGCGCATGGCTAAGGTGCGCCGGGAAAGATCCGGAAGGAGAGTGATCTCTGCCCCCTCAAATTCCATCGGGCCACGCTCCCATGCCCTCTGCATGATCGCCTCCTTCTGTTGGTAATAGTGCACCCGGCACAGCACATCACGGGGGCGGTTCCTATCAGGCGGACGCGACCCAGCTACTCTATGGGTACGGTCCAACTCAATGTGGGTATCTGTGGGGTCCCCTAGGTACCGGTTGAGGATAAATTTAACCGCTCGGGTAAGGCGGTCCGGTCCAATGTCCTCGGGCAGCCCGCGGATCTTCACGTTATTGCGGCGACCCCGATTCTCGAGGTCGTCCACGTGGGCAATCAGATCCCGCAACAGCAAATCATGAGAGTCTAGGCGGGGGGTTATGGAGGCCAGCGACTGGTCCGTGGCATCCTGCCTAGCTTCCAGCTCGGACACTGCCGCTGTGACCGAGGAGAGGGACGCCTTGAGCTCCGCCATATCACCGGCGCGGCGTTCCTCCATACGCGCCAGCTGCGAGGCAAGCTCATCTCTGGTGGGAAGGGCCTGAAGCAGGGACCTTACCTCAGCGAGCAGGGCAGCCGAGGCCGACGAGTCCAGCGGGTGGTGCTCGGTGGCTGCCGATGGTGATGGCGACATGTCGTCACTCTGCGGGGTGCGGAGGACAGCGGGCAGCGGCTGGCTTAACTCCGGGAACGCAGGAGGAGCAGTCTTCTGTGTGGCGCGGCGGGTGGCAGGCGCGGCGGCCATCTTGGAGTGCTGTGGAGAGGACGGGGACACGCTCGGTGCTGCCCGGACAAATCGGTCTATGGAGTGGCGGGGATTGACCGGCTTGGTAGCGGGTGTCTTCCTGCCCCCGGTGGGCATAACGCTGAGGCGATGGTGAGGGGTAAGTCCCGGTAATGTAGCGCGGGGCCCGGAGCTGCGGTCAGGCACGTCTTCACCCGGCCATGCTCAAGCCCCTCGTATTTTAGTTAACCCCATTATGCCCCCAGTATTGCGGTTAACCCCTCTCCCGGGTACTCCTTGTATAATATCCCCTCCTGGTGACATCACACTCAAGGGAGAGGATACACTCTAGCATCTACCATAATAGATGGCCCATCTCCCCCACAAACTACCCCTAATACTCGGAGTCCCTTCTGCCGTACGTACAATACGTACTACGCTACGGAATGTACGTACAGGAAAAGACGTGCGCCACTCCGTAGTACAGGAGCAAGGAGTCCTTGCTGCTGCCGTACGTACATTACGTACTACGCTACGGAATGTACGTACAGGAGAAGAGATTTTTCAGCGGACTCCCTGCACCTGTACACTAGTGAGTGGTGAAGCGTGCATTGTGCGCGTCACCCCACCGCGGGCTGCATTAGAACATCACGGGGCCGGCAGGACATTCCTCTTATCCCACAGGCATTCCTAATCCAAACCTCAATAATATAGACCCCCATCCGCTCCTCACTAGGGTGCCGAACAGAAAGCAAGAAGTGAGGGAAAGATACGTGACCGGAGGAGGCCAGCACCTATACTGTACTAGCCTGCACCCTGTGTATGCAGACACCACACGCTATCATTCCCATATTATCAGAGCGGAGCACTACATCCCGCACACACATAACACCAGCACTACAATTCCCACGGTGCATTGCGCGCAGACCCGCCCCAGCTTCTGGTCACCTAGTAACTAGTGTGTACACAACATGGCGGCCGATAGCGGCGCATCCCGTCTCCCAGCAGCAGCAGCACAGTGAAGAGCGAAGGAAAGGCTGTACCGGAGGGCCGGGGCTGCGGGCCAGTAACATGGCTGTGGTGGCGCTCAGTCCTCTGTTTCAGGAAGACTTCTCCCATCCCAGACCTCCAGATGTCGGGGCAGAGCAGCGAGCCTGGGGTGTCGGCAGCCGGGGGACTCCCAGTCCTGACTACTGTGCAGACCCCAGGGAGTCTGACAGTGACAGCAGTGAGCAGGAGGACAACATGGAGGTAAGAGGATATCTGTGCTGCCAGGCTGTGCCAGCTACTACCATCAGCCTGCCAGCGGCACGACAACTCCCAGCATGTGAGAATGCTGACCCTTGTAGTTTCCTAACAACTCCTCATTACTGTAGACTAGCAGACAGTAGGGGATCAGGAGACATACACGGGAAAGAATGTCACGCTCTGCAGGTATTCATAGGGTTACGTCTTCAGCACACCTGTGGCAAATCCGCACATGAAGGGCCAGATAGCTTATGGTACTTTTACACAGAGCGATAATTCACCCGATCACACGATTTAGAATGAACAATGTTTTTTTCATAACGATCAGCGTTTACACGGAACGATACATCGTACGGAAAAATCGTTTTGCGATCACTTAAGCCTATCTCATACATAGGTGAAATCGTTGAAAGACTGTTTACACGGAACGATCTGCAAATTTTTGGCGAACGATCAACGACGATTTGAGAAGTTGTTGAAAGATTTCGTGCTCGTCGCTTGATCGTTCGCTGCGTTTACACGTACGATTATCGTTCGAATTGGACCGTTATCGTGCAAATTCGAACGATAAATCGTTCCGTGTAAAACCACCATTAGACTGTCCAAGACACAAATCTGAGAATTCTCCCTGCCTTATAGATGCTGCAGTCTCACTAATCACAGCATCTATAGGGTTAACTGCTGCAATTTGGGCTTGACTGGGGCCTAAGTAGTCACAGCCGGTACCCAACTATCACTAACAGGTGTGACCTGCCGCGGATGGCACGTGTACAGCTTCTGCGCCTGCTTCATCCGAGGACGCAACTGTATGTCCATACATTAATGTGCTCAGGTCGTCAAGTATAGAATATGTGTACATAGGGGCTCATTTATTGCGGAGGGAGGGGGGGGGGTATCTTTTTTTTTTTTTTTTTTTGTGCAACTTTTTTTTTTTTTTTTCATAATTTGTGTCAAATTTGCTGAAACGGTAACCGTTAATGAGATAAAAAAAAAAAACAAGAGTCCATCAAGTTCAACCCATAACCCTACTGTGTTGATCCAGAGGAAGGCAAACACTTTAGATACCAATTTCCCCCATTACAGAGAGAAAAATTAGATGATGACTCCAATATAGAAACCAGCACAAATCCCTGGATAAACCTTCTATAACATGTAATCTAGAACCTATATCTTGTAATATTATATTTTTTTAAATGTGTCACAAAAATATGCCGCACACTCTGGAGTAATGTATAAGGGGAGATGGTTTTATTTGGCTGAGCCCTTAGTAAGCCCTTCCTCCTTCCAGAGTTGCAAACGTTTTTCTAATTTTTATAAATAACCAAGAACAATAATAAAGCACAAAACAGGTGCAAACGCTTAATAGTCGGCTGGACGATGGAAGTAGACCAAAAATAAAAATAATAAATAAAAAAAATGATACAATAAGATTGATAAATGGGACACAATGTGCCTGATCCTGAATGAGATTTCTCTCCCATTATGTTAAGGAACATTTTGATGGTGTGCTGACAGACCTAATGGTTTCTGAAGGACTCTCCATGTTCGGTCGTTCGGCACTTGGAAGTGAACAAGTTTATCTGCATTTGAACCTGTCAGTAAGTATCAGCAGTATTACTATCTGCCATAGGATATCTGATTGGGCTCCACTGACCTCTCCTCCCCCTCATTCTGCTGCATCCAGGAGGGAAACAATAGAGAACTATCAGCCTATGTCTATGCCTCTCCGTATTAAAGTCTTTGGGAGTTAGTGAATTGCCGAGGAAGTTTGGCCTGGTTGTTTCCAGAACTTCCATAGACTTGAATGTGGGGAACATCTTTATTGAAACTGGATGTAGCAGCGAGTCGCTTCTCACCCGATGGAGAAAGGGTCAGGGCAGCCCTGTTCTTTTAGTAGATGGGGCAGGGCTGTATCACCTAGATCCATCTAACCTGCTGCTAGATTCACATCATAAATGGTTTTGCGGATAGCACCTCCATGCAGCTGTCGGACAAAAGTAATAATATCACATCAGTTGCCAGATGAGGTTTATTTATTGAAACTATGATGTGGCATTCAGCATGCTGAGGTTACATTGTGCCCTGCCATAGTGTCCTCTGGTAACAGAAGTTCTGTTCAGTAGAGAAATGATGAACCTGATGAACATCCTCTAACCTACATTATTCTATGTAATATTTTATCAGCACTGTGAGAATACCTGTTGTTGTTGTTGTTTTTGCATTGACTGTTTTATTGCATTTTGAAAATGTAACCTGGTTTATAATGTAATCCAAAGAACACATACAGACCATGCCATTGTCTATGAATAGATGTATGGTAGAATTACTAAAGGATAATGTTCCAAGTTGTTTTATTTAATTTACATTTTTCTTTTTCAATATTTCATTCCTATTTCTTCAGGGTCGTAAATTAAGTAATATCCATATTCTCTGCGGTTACATTCACTTACAGAAGCTGGACGTGTCCTATAATGAAATCACTGGTATGTATCTAGGGCCACTTTAGGGGATAGAAACAGAGTTATAAACAGGGGTGTAGTAAAGTAAAAGTCATGGATATTACTGAATGATTGAAAGGGGAGACAGCAGGGAGGAGAGGGCATGGAAAGCTATTGTCCAACCTGACGCTTGGCACTTTGGAAACAAAATTGCATCCACTAATGGTCTGTTTACAGAGATTTATCTGACAGATCTTTAAAGCCAAAGCCAGGAACGGACTATAAACAGAGAACAGGTCATAAAGGAAAGACTGAGATTTCTCCTCTTTTCATATCCATTCCTGGCTTTGGCTTCAAAAATCTGCCAGATAAATCTCTCTGTGTAAATGCACCATTAGCGCCACTGAACTGGTTTCAATTGACTTTAATAACTTTTAACACCGGTAAAAGTTATACTAGTATCTTAGAAATATTCTCTATGAACCTCTCCTACTCTGTTCCTGTCTCGAACAGAGGTGGCAGCAGAGAGCATTGTGTAGGACTGAAAAAAAAACACCACTTCCTGCAGGACATACAGCAGCTGATAAGTATGGGAAGACTTGAGATTTTTAAATAACAGTAAATTACAAATCTATATAACTTTCTGAAAACAGTTGATTTGAAAGAAAGCGCGGCGACCCCGCTTTGAAGCGCCGCGGTCCCGGGTGCCGCGTATAGCCCGGGACCGCCGCTATTAGCGGGCACGGTCTGATCGCCGTGCCCGCTAATTACAGTGAGTCCAAGAAGTATTTGATCCCTTGCTGATTTTCTTTGTTTGCCCACTAATAAAGACACTATCCTTCAGCACTTTTAATGGTAGATATATTCTAACATGGAGAGACAGAATATCAAGAAAAAAATCCAGAATATAATTTTAAAGAATATATTTTAATTAATTTGTATTTCAATGAGGAAAATAAGTATTTGATCCCTCTTGCCAAACACACTCAATACTTAGTGGCAAAGCCTTTGTTTGCAAGCACAGTGGTGAGACGTTTGTTGTAGTTAACCACAAGTTTAGCGCACACACCAGGGGGAATTTTGGCCCACTCTTTGCAGATTCTCTCTAAATCATGAAGGTTGGTGGGCTGTCGCTTGGCAACTCTGACCTTCAGCTCCCTCCATAGATTTTCGATTGGATTGAGGTCTGGCGACTGGCTGGGCCACTCCATGACCTTAATGTGATTTTTCTTGAGCCATGTTTAGGGTCGTTATCATAGTAAATAAGGTTGAAAGAAGACAAGAGTCCATCAGGTCCAACCTAGGAAAATCCTACTGTGTTGATCCAGGAAGGCGAAAAACCCCTATGGGGCAGAAGACAAACGCCCCACCACAGGGAGAAACTCCCCCCCCCCCTCCCCCGACTGCAATGGCAACCAGAACAATCCCCGGATCAACGTATCACCAGAAATCTAATGCCCATAACTTGTAATATTATATTTTTCAAGAAAATCATCCAGGCCTCCCTTGAACTTATTTAATGAATCAGCCATGACAACATCATGTGGCAGAGAGTTCCACAGTCTTACCGCTCGTACAGTAAAGAACCCGCGTCGATGCTGATGATGAAATCTTCTTTCCTCTAGACGTAGAGGATGCCCCCTTGTCATTGTTACAGACCTAGGAGTAAAAAGACCACTACAAAAATCTCTGTACTGTCCATTCATATATTTGTACATTGTGATCAGATCGCCCCTAAGACGTCTTTTTTCTAGCGTAAATAACCCCAAGCGTGATAACCTGTCCTGGTACTGTAACCCACCCATTCCCTTAATGACCTTTGTTGCCCTCCTCTGCACCCGCTCTAGTTCAGCTGTGTCCTTCTTATATACCGGTGCCCAAAACTGTACACAGTATTCCATGTGTGGTCTGACCAGTGATTTATAAAGAGGCAAAACTATGTTCTCATCTTTAGCATCTATACCTCTTTTGATGCACCCCATTATTTTATTAGCCTTGGCAGCTGCTGCCTGGCACTGATCACTAAAGTTGAGTTTACTGTCCACCAATACCCCCAGGTCCTTTTCGGAAGTAGTTTTACCCAGTGTTTTATTATTTAGCACATAACTGTACTTATTATTTCTATGGCCCAAATGCATAACCTTACATTTATCCACATTAAACTTCATTTGCCATTTCTCCGCCCAAGCCTCTAGCTTCTCCAAATCCCTCTGTAATATGATATTATCCTCCTCTGTACTGATTACTTTACCCAGTTTAGTATCATCTGCAAAAATGGAGATTCTACTCTGTAGCCCCTCTACAAGATCATTAATAAAAATATTAAAAAGAAGTGGACCCAACACTGACCCCTGTGGTACCCCACTAGTAACTAAAACCCAATCTGAATATGTTCCATCAATGACCACCCTCTGTTTTCTATCACACAACCAGTTACTTACCCATTTGCATACGTTTTCCCCGAGTCCCAGTATCCTCATTTTGTAGACCAACCTTTCATGCGGCACAGTATCAAATGCCTTTGAAAAGTCCAGATACACAACATCCACAGCCTCCCCCAGGTCCAGTCTATAACTTACCTCTTCATAGAAGCCGATCAGATTAGTCTGACAGGACCGATCCCTCATAAATCCATGCTGGTGCTGCGTCATAAGATTATTTTCATTAAGATACTCCAGTATAGCATCTCTTACAATCCCCTCAAATACTTTACCTACTATAGATGTTAGACTTACAGGCCTGTAGTTTCCAGGATCACTCCTTGACCCCTTCTTGAATATTGGTACCACATTAGCTATGCGCCAGTCCTGTGGAAGAATCCCTGTCGTAATAGAATCTTTAAATAATAGGAATAACGGTCTGTCCAACACAGTATTTAATTCTTGCAAAACTCTAGGATGGATACCTTCTGGGCCCGGTGACTTATGGATTTTAATGTTTTTAAGGCGTGTTGGAAGACCCAACCACGGCCCATTTTCAGAACCCTGGCAGAGGGGAGGAGGTTGTCCCTCAGGATTGTGCGGTACATGGCTCCATCCATCTTCCCAGTGATGCGGTGAAGTAGCCCTGTACCCTTGGCAGAGAAACACCCCCAAAACATTATGCTTCCACCTCCATGCTTGACTGTGGGCACAGTGTTCTTGGGGCCATAGGCAGCATTTTTCTTCCTCCACACATGGCGGGTGGAGTTGAGGCCAAAAAGTTCAATTTTGGTCTCATCTGACCACAAAACCTTCTCCCAATAACTTGGTTCATCTTTCAAATGATCATTGGCATACTTGAGGCGCGCCTCCACATGTGCTCTCTTCAGCAGGGGTACCTTTCGGGCACTGCAGGATGTGAATCCATTGTTGCGCAAAGCCAATTGTTTCCTTGCAAACTGTGGTCCCAGCTGCCTTCAGGTCATTTGCTAACTCCTGCCAAGTGGTTGCAGGACGATTTCTGACTGTTCTTAGCATCATTGCCACCCCACGAGGCGAAATCTTCTTTGGAGCACCGGGCCGAGGTCTGTTGATTGTCATGTTATACTCTTTAAACTTTCTGATAATTGCACCAATAGTTGTTACTTTCACATCAAAAACCTTACTAATCTTTTTGTAGCCCATTCCAGCTTTGTGAAGGTCAACAATTCTGACTCTGAGGTCCTGTGACAGCTCATTGGTTTTACCCATGTTGGAGACTTGAAATATGTGTGATCTGTCTGATTCTATGGACAGTTGTTTTTCACACAAGTGATTAGTGAGAATAGGTGGCTTCAGGTCAGGTAACAAGTTGATTGGGAGTGTCTAACTGGTCTGTAAAAGCCAGAACTGCTAATGAATACTAAGGGATCAAATACTTATTTCACTCCATGAAATACAAATCAATTAATATATATTCCCTAGATTTATTTTCTGGATTTTCTTTTTAATATTCTGTCTCTCCATGTAAGAATACATCTACCATTAAAAGTATAGAATGATCATGTCTTTATTAGTGGGCAAACAAAGAAAATCAGCAAGGGATCAAATACTTCTTGGACTCACTGTAGCTAATCAGAGGCAGCTGTCAAAGTTGACAACTGCCTCCGATTACCGGAGGCAACCGTTCCCTGGTGTCTAGTGGGGGATAACTAAACAAACAAATAAATAAATAAACAAACATGTTTGGTATTGCCGCGTGCGTAATCGCCCGAACTATTAATTAATCACATTCCTGATCTTGCACGGTAAATGGCGTCAGCGCAAAAAAATCCCAAAGTGCAAAATTGCGCATTTTTGGTCGCATCAAATCCAGAAAAAATGTAATAAAAAGCGATCAAAAAGTCGTATATGCGCAATCAAGGTACCGATAGAAAGAACACATCATGGCGCAAAAAATGACACCTCCCACAGCCCCATAGACCAAAGGATAAAAGTGCTATAAGCCTGGGAATGGAGCGATTTTAAGGAACGTATATTTGTTAACAATGGTTTGAATTAGATACAATATAAGTTATACATGTTATATATCGTTTTAATCGTAACGACTTGAGGAACATGCATAACAAGTCAGTTTTACCCCAGGGTGAATGGCGTAAAAACACATACCCCCCAAATAAAAGAAATGCGTTTTTTTTTTTTTCAATTTCACCGCCTGTCATTGCAAAGTACAATTAGTGACGCAAAAAATAAGGGCTCATGTGGGTCTCTAGGTGGAAAAATGCAAGTGCTATGGCCTTTTAAACACAAGGAGGAAAAACCGAAAACGCAGAAACGAAAATGGGCCCTGTCTTTAAAGGGTTAATGCTGTGGGGTTTCATGGGTAAAAGGCTAAAGGAATGCCAGTTTTTGGCCCCTTCCAGCATAATAACAGTCAGCTACTACCACCACAGGCCTTAAGCATTATTTTAGGGCCTGGTTTGTTTGAAAAAATCCACACACAACACTGGTAAAGAAAAAAAAAGGTGGCACTCTGGAGGCTAAAAATGTATGTTTGATACACCTCTTTAATAAAGGGCGGGGGGCTGTCAGACACAATTGATGTGTCCTGCAGCCTCTGCAGGGGAATGGTCATTGATATCACTGCTCCTTCTGGCACTGTGCAGAGGCTACCAGACACAGCGATTGTATTGGGCAGTCTCCTCCCCAGGTATTGTATATAAGAATATGGGGGTGGGGGAGCCTTGCTCTTCACAGTGCTTCAGTACTTTGCAGCAGTGCTTGATCAGAGCAGGAAATTGGGAAATACCAGACCTAGATTGCTCTGCGTTTCCCAGCACAAATGTTGGTGGCAGCAAAGGGGGCTGTGTTGCCCCATGCTGGTACCAGTCAGCAGGGGAAGAAAAACATTTCTTCAGTCTCCGGAGTACCCCTTTAAGATGGTGTGCTGTGGCACTGACATTGATCACAGCTTCCACCAGCTTGCCTTCTATGCATAGTACTTCCTGGGTCATATTGTCTCTGAGTAAGTGATACCAGCTCACTCTGCTTTTTATTTTAAGACACATGATTCATCAAACCAGGCCACCTGCTTCATTGGCACCTTAGTTCACTTCTGATGCTCAATAGCCAATTATGGGTGCTTTCGGAAGGGGACAAGGGTCAGCAGGGGCTGTGTCTTCTGGCACTTTTATATCATAGCCAACATTAAAGAGACTCTGTCAGTAGAATTATGCTGTCCTATCTCAGGATAGCATAAACTAGTGACAGAGAAGCTGAACAGGATGATGTATCACTCACATTGTTCTCTGCTGCTGATTCAGAGAGATCCTCCTGAATAACATGGACAATAAGTAGTCCTCCTTGTTATGTGCATGAGCCCAGTAGTCCTGGATATCCATGAGAAGCATAAAACTTGTGCCCACTAGCTGCTTATTGGCGGTTATCTATCCATGCTGTGTATAGGCAGCAATAGCTGAACAGAATGATGTAAGTAATACAACGATCTGTTCAGCATTTCTGTCCCTAGTTTATGCTGCCCTCATTTAAGGTAGCATAAACCTAGTGATAGATTCCCTTTAACCCTTAGAGGACCGGGCCAATTTTAATTTTTGTGGGTTTTTTTTTTGTTTTTTCCTCCTTGTGTTTAAAAGGCCATAGCAGTTTAATTTTTTCATCGAGAAACCCACATGAGCCCTTATTTTTTGCGCCACTAATTGTACTTTGCAATGACAGGCAGAATTTTTTCATAAAGTACACTGCGAAACCAGAAAAAAATTCAATGTGTGGTGAAATTGAAAAAAAAAAAGCATTTCTTTTATTTGGAGGGTATTCTTTTTTACGCCGTTCGCCCTATGGTAAAACTGTCTTGTTATATATGTTCCTCAAGTCGTTACGATTACAACGATATGTAACATGTATAACTTTTCTTTTATCAAACCATTGTTAACAAATAAATGTTCCTTAAAACCACTCTATTCCCAGGCTTATAACGCTTTTATCCTTTTGGTCTATGGGGCTGTGTGAGGTGTCATTTTTTACGCCATGATGTGTTCTTTCTATCAATTTCTTGATTGCGCATATGTGACTTTTTAATCGCTTTTTATTACAATTTTTCTGGATTTGATGAGACCAAAAATGCGCAATTTGGCACTTTGGGATTTTTTTTACGCTTACACTGTTTACTGTAGGAGATTAGGAATGTCATAAATTAATAGTTCGGGCGATACCAAATATGTTTGTTTATTTATTTATAACATGGGGAAAAGGGGGGGTGGTTCAAACTTTTTTTTTTCTTTTTAATACTTATATTAGAAGCCCCCCTGGGGGACTTCTAGTATATGCACGCTGATCTCTCATTGCGATCTGTGCTGTATAGTTATACAGCATAGATCAATGAGATATTCACTCGATTGCTTCCGGCTGCTGCAGCTAGAAGCAGTCGAGTGCAGAGCCGGGATCAGCGCCATTACAGCGCAGACCCTGGCCCGAGCTGGACGTGTGGATCGCTCCTCTGGGACAGCATCCCGGGGGGGGGGGGGGGCGGGGGGCATCCACCCTACTAGACACCAGGGATGTGCTGCATAAGGTAATCGGATGCAGCTGTCAACTTTGACAGCTACATCCGATTACTTGATTAGCGGGCACGGCGATCGGATTTTTAGGGTAAATGCCTATCGTTTGCAAACAAAAATCGTCACTTGTCATTTGCTAAACGAGCGCCTAGGCAATTTATCTGTACCTGTAAAAGGACCCTTACATTGGTCCATTTTATCTGCTTCCAACGTATCAACTTCAAAAACTGAGTAATATATCTCACCTATTGATAGGTGCCAGTTTCATGAGATGATACATTTTACTCACTTTACCTGACAGTGGTTTTAATGTAATGGCTGATCAGTGTATACACAACTTTATATATCAGTCCATTTTTTATGCCTTAATTTTTTATGCTTTTCTCTAGATTTGTCTTGTATCAGTTACATGCCTTACTTGACCGAGCTTAATGCCTCAAAAAATAAGCTGGGCACATTCTTCGACTTCATTCCCCCTAAGAATCTGATGGTAAGCGTAATACTGTAATGAAATAATGGGTGGAGCCTGATGCAATATAAGTCTGCTATTACACCATATACAGCTCTGGTAAACTATCAGCAGGTTAGAAGAATGTAACTTGCTGATATTTAAGTTTCTTAAGTTTCTAATTAGGTGTTTGGTGCACTGGGGGCAGAGCCACTGCCGTTCTGCCCCGGCCAGCCGTTCTGCCCAGTCAAGCCATCCCTTCTAATGAATATCAGTGGGGCAGATTGGTGCACTAAAGGCGGTTGTCCTGCCCTCAGTGCACTAAAATGCCTTCTTAGCATTAAACTGCTAATATCACAAAAATGGCACAAAGGATGGAGGTAAGAAGGTTTGTTCATTCTTCGGATGGATGGCTGAATCTGGCAAAACATAGAATGAACCCAATGGGAGCAGCGGAGATGCGCGTGGCCTTCAGTGTCCACTAGCAGGAGCGAGCTGCAGAATCCGCGGTGGGTGATCCACCGGAATTCCATAGTGTGCACATATCCAAAAAGGTAGAAGTATAAGTGCAAAAATTAAAATTATCTCCGTCCTTAAAGGAGAAGTCCGGCAAGTTTTTTTTATTCAAGTATTGTATTGCGCGCGCCCCCCCCCCCCCCCCCCCCCCCCCCCAAAAAAGAAATTTTTTTTACAAATTACCAATATACACTTATAATGGGAAATGCTTATAAAGTGCTTTTTTCCCTGCACTTACTACTGCATCTTGGCTTCACTTCCTGGATAAAATGGTGATGTCACGACTCCCAGAGCTGTGTGGGCTGTGACTGCTGGAGAGGATGATGGCAGAAGGATGCTCAGTGTCCCTCCAGTGCCGTGTGTCTCTGTGTCTCCCTGCCATCATCCTTTCCAGCAACCACAGCCCGCACAACTGTGGGAGTCGGGTTGTGACATCACCATTTTATCCAGGAAGTGAAGCCTTGATGCAGTAGGAAGTGCAGGGAAAAAGCACTTTATAAGCATTTTTCGTAATAAATTTATATTTGTGATTTGTTTAACTTTTGGGGGGCAATACAATACTTTAATAAAATGTTTTGCTGGACTTCTCCTTTAAGGGGTTAAGGAATGGTCTCCTAATTTTTCCCAGAGCTGTATCTATGCCTGTTTACAGTTAGGCTTTTGAAGTAAATCTGATTTTTACTTTATATAGCTAAATGATGGATGAGGCTCTTTTCTGGTTTTATTTAGTGTGTACATTGTGTACACTATGATTATGTTTCCTTTCCCTTCTTTTCAGGTTGTGGATTTGTCATTCAATAGCATTACCAGTATGAAGGACTTATCTGCTCACAGAGCTCTGACAACACTCATATTAAATAGTATCCTTGTTGTAACTAATGTAAATCCAATAGGCTTTCTACAGATTAAGAAAATGAAATTAGGACCTTGATACTTTCTTTTCTCCATGTAATTTTTATTTGCAAATGTCATTTTACAAGTAATTTTATAGCATGATATTATAGTGTAATATTACCTAAATATAATTTTTCATATATTAAAATATAAAGTATTACTTCTCTACACCCAAATCTGATAAAATGCTGACCACTGTCCATTGGCATAAATAGCTATAGTGGGCACTTGAGAATCCATGGGCAGTGGATGTAGTTGTCTTGATCTAATGATTAGAATTTTCTTTAAATACTGTCGGTGTGTTATCTGGCAAAGATATGGCACAAGTCATTGCAATAGTTTGGGCAGTGTTCTGCTAGAAAATCTTGGGTCCTGGCATTAATGTGCATATTAGTTTTACATGTACCACCTACCTAAACCTACCTCTTCATTGATACAGTATTACCTAATGCCAGGGGCCTCTTTCCAAACCTGGAAGTGGGGACTGGAGCTGCATAATAATGATGGGGGTGGAACAAGGAAAGTAAGGGTATATGTTGTTTTTTTTTTTAAATCACTGCCTTCTGGGGCATACTGTAAATCTAAAAAGTGACTTGTCACACGTTTACGTGAACATGCAGTGGAATATTTTTGCGACAGATCATGGGAATTGTAACTGGATTTAAAGGATTTGGCCATTTTATAGTAAAATTGTTCAATGTACAGTATTAGTAAATGTACACACTGTAGTTACTGACAATAGCTTCCTGTGTGCATTGCAGCAATGATATTAGGCATCCCTCTTCCAGGCTGTGCCATTCTGGTCTGTATGCTGAATGGTAATACTGTCTATAAGATGGCTGAACACAGAGGGACATCTGACCATTCCCCTCCTTCTGTCCTCCATAGGCATATACAAGCTCAGAGGTGGTGGACACAGATGAAGAGGCACGGTCAAATGGTCCTCTATGCTTAGCCATCTTATGGACTGAATAGCCATTTAGCATACAGATCAGGTCAGCAAAGCCTGAAGAAGGGGTGATTGATATCAGCACTGTGAGGCATACAGGGAGCTATTGTGAGTAGGTGCAAGAAGTACATTTACTAAAGGGCACTTTACATGGGCTGATCATTGGCCAGGAGCATTGCAAGAAACTCCTTGCAGCTCTGTTTCTCTTGCAGTCTAAAGACACTGAGAATCGTTATATCATTCGAATTTGAACGATAATCGTTCTGTGTAATTGCAGTCAACGATCGAAAAATCATTTGTATGTCGTTGATCATTGATTTAGATCTGAACCTAAAATTATCATTAATCGTTCGCAGTAATTCCACGTTTGTTCGCTCAAGTTCCACATTTTTACTAATCGTTCAGTGTAATAGCACATTGCCCATTGTTTTCCTGAGATCAGAAGGAATAAACGATCGCAATAACAATCGTATCTAACGATTATCGTTCTGTGTAATATGGTCAACGATTTCAGTTTAACGATAAACAATCTCGTTTGCTATCGTTAGTCGTTAATCGTTAAGAATCACTCCGTGTAATAGGACCCTAATACTGAACTATTTTACTGCAAAGTGGCCAACCCTTTTAAGTGGAGATGAAAGCCTGTCTTCTTGCTGCTAAAGACAGATTTTCCTTAGTGATAAACAGATAAGAAGTAAGGGGGAACAGCCTTGTCAGTGCAGAAGAAAGTATATTTCTCTGATATCATATATTGCAGAGTTTCCTATATTTACAGTACTATTGTTTTATGCAACTTTGTTTGAAATAACAGTTTAAAAAAACTCTTAAAAAGTTTGGCCATTTTTTAGCTGTTTTTGCATGAAACAAATGACTTCTAAAGAAATCCCATAAGATACCATTTGCTATCTTTATTTTTAAGTGTTATTCCCTTAACATCTTCCCTTCTTTTAAGATAATAATATACAGGAAATAATAGGCCTGGAAAAATGTACCAGCTTGAAACACGTCAACTTGGCTCACAATAATATCCACACCATCAGTGGATTTGGCAACTTGCCCATCAGAACACTCAGCCTGGTAAGCTGTATACTGCTTATAGCTGATTTATAATAAACAGAGCCCCTGTGTTTTTAGTAAGCAGGATTACTAGGAAATTAGTTATAATAATTATCACTGAGTGTCTGAATCCTGTCAAAGAGTATTAGTAGTAGATTATGAATGTTAGAAATAGAGGCCAAAATGTAATTGGATTTATGGATGGAGAGAAAAAGTAGTAGGCATGTAAATTGTGTTGGACGCCATCGTGCACACTATTAGACAATAAATATGTGGGTTATCACCATAGAAGAATGAAAGGAAAGGAAATTTTTTGCCAGGCCAGACAATTCACTTAAAGTGGTTTAAGTGGTAAAGCCGATGCTGCCGCGCGGGACCGGGAGAAGAAGACCTGCGCCCGGACAGGTAATGTATGAAACAAGGGCTGCAAGGACATCGGTAACAATGTCCTTGCAGCTCTTGTTTCATGATCATCGGGGCCGTGGAATAGGCCCAGTAAACGAGCGACGATCTAGCAGATCGGCGCTCGTTTACATTGTTGCTCGGCCTGTGGAATAGGGCCCTAAGCTATACACAGTTTTACCACAGGTAACATTTCATTATAGTCTTGCTGTACTAATGATGGATCTGGAAGATATTTTGGGTAAATTTCTGTATCTTTAAAAAATGAGGAAGTAGTTCACAGAACATTGTACATACTATAAAATGAGAAATATATGTATATTTAAAAATAATATGAATTAAGATACTTTTCAGATCAATACAGGACTACAAGAAGCTATATGGATTGTTAACTAAATTTACTCTATATTTACTCTTAAAAGAAGGACTCAGGCCAGAGTAAATTCTTTGCATTGACATCCCATGAGCAAACTGTATTTGTCCAATAGGTGTTAGGTGAAGTGACAAGCCACAGAGCTGCAGGGGTGTCCATTCTAAATCTGTTACTTATGTCAAGATGACATAGGTACTCTATCTATTTCTATGGGTACCTTATGGTACACAGATGACAAAAATCAAATAGGATATGTTCTAGAAATCTCTTCAGCATCTATACCAGATCACACTCCAGCTGTATCACAATTTCTACTATTAGACACAGTGATGGGGTCCTGGTTTTCAATTCCACACCGATAGTCTCTGCTAACTACTATTGCCAGTTATATGCCACTCATGTGCAGACCACTGGGGAGTAAATTAAATTATTTTTTTGACTCCTTCACACTTCCCACATTGTCTGTGGATGATGTGAAATACTTACAGTTGTGCTCAGAAGTTTACTTACCCCGGCAGAATTTTTCCTTTCTTGTCCTTTTTTTCCCCAGAGAATATGAATGAGAGCACAAAAACACTTTTTTTTTACACTCATGGTTAGTGGTTGGGTGAAGCCATTTATTGTCAAACTATTGGTTTAAAAGTTAACATAGCCCAGTTCTTAATACCATGTATTTCCCTTCTAACATCAATGACAACTTGAAGTCTTTTGTGATAATTGTTTTTGGGGCTCTTTATTTATTTTTTTTAGATGGTAAAGCTGTCCATTCTTCTTGGCGAAAAGCGACCAGCTCCTGTAAATTCCTGGGCTGTCTTGCATGAACTGCATGCTTGAGATCTCCCCAGACTGGCTCCATGATATTGAGGTCAGGAGACTGAGATTGCCACTCCAGAACCTTCGCTTTGTTGATAATGTCAGCAGTGTTTTGTTGATAATGTCAGCAGTGTTTAAACTGTGATTGACAAATGGAAAATTAGGGGCTCTGTTAAAACCAATCCACAATCAGGTAGACCAACAGAAATTTTAGCCACTACTGCCGGGAAAATTGTTTGGGATGCAAAAGAAAAACCCACAAATAACATCAGCTGAAATACAAGACTCTCTGAAAACTAGGGGTGTGGCTGTTTCAAGATGCACAATAAGGGCTTGTTCACACTACAAAATCGGGGCTGAAATTCTGTGCGGAACCCCAGCTTGCGGACTCAGCACCAAATCCTGCCTGAATGGAAAGGCTTGTGCGCCTCTCCGCCCAATGATTAAAATGGGCCCTAAGGAGACACTTTAAGAAAAATGGGCTGCATGGTCACCAGTAGAAAGACATTACTGTACAAATGCCACATAGTATAGTATCTCGCCTACAATACACCAAACAGCACAGTGACAAGCCTCAAAACTTCTGGAACAAGGTTATTTGGAGTGATGAGACCAAAATCAAACTTCTTGGTCACAACAATAATCGTTACATTTGGGGAGATGTTAATAAGTCCTATGATGAAAGGAACACCATTCCTACTGTAAAGCACGGAGGTGGATCGCTGGTGTTTTAGCGATGTGTGAGCTACAAATGCTCAGGAAACCTGGTCAAAGTTGAAGGAAAGAGAAATGCAGCAGGTTATTGGCAAATACTGGAGGCAAATTTGCACTTATCATTCCGGAAGCTGTGCATGAGACGTACTTAGACGTTCCAAAATGACAATGTCCAAAACATAAGGCCAAGTTGACCTGTCATTGGCTACAGCAAAACAAAGTGAAGATTCTGGAGTGGCCATCTCAGTCTCCTGATCTCAATATCATTTTTTCTCAGAAAGAATGGCCAGCTTTACCATTGGAGAAAATAAAGAGCCTCATCCATATCAATCACAAAAGACTTCAAGCTGTCATTGATGTTACCCCAGTATTAAGAACTGGGGTATGTAATCTTTTGTTCAGGGTCATTTTTTGGTTGTCATTATCATTTAGAAAGAGAAAACACAGTAGTTTGACAATAAATGGCATCACCCAACCACTATCCATGAGTGGAAAATAAGTTTTTGTGTTATCATTCATATTCTCTGAAAAAGGCACAAGAAAGCAAAAATTCTGTGTATTTGAGAACAACTGTAAATGAACCGTTATAATGTTCGAAATCTGTATCAACAGAGGATGTGAAAAAAAGCATATTGGCAATTCAGACAGACATAGAGGCCTCTTTTCCTTTCAGTCACCATAACAGAGTGCACTGGCAGAGAGCCATGGATTGTCAGGGGCTGGCCTCCACTCTTATGCCTAGTTAGTATACCCCATGCGCTGGGAAAAAAGGCTGTTTTCCAGCACCTAATGTTGCTAAAGAGTCGATGAAGATATGGTAGGAAAGATTGTTGGCACAGCTATTGGCCACTGCAGGTGCCTTTATCTGTAATATTGGTTCTCTTTAAAGTGACTCTGTACCCACAATCTGTCCCCCCCAAACAACTTGTACCTTCGGTTAGCTGCTTTTAATCCAAGATTTGTCCTGGAGTCCGTTCGGCAGGTGATGCAGTAATTGTCATAAAAAACAACTTTTAAACTTGCAGCCCTGTGGCCTAGAGTATCTGTGTCCTAACTTTGCACCACCCCTCTGTCCCTCCTCTCCACCCTCCTCATCATTAGGAATGCCACTGGCAGGATTTTTCCTATTCCTCTGCAGTGAACATTGCACAGGTGCCTTAAAGAGGACCTGTCACCCCCCGTGTCGGGGTGACAGGCTCCCAACCCCCAGCTAGATCCCCTATACTCACCTCATCTGGCCGAGTCCCGCTCCGGGAGCCGGTCCCGGGACGGAGATATCCTGGTGAGAAGCTGTGGAGACAGGTCCGGCGTCCATAGAGAATGAATGGAGCCGTGCGCGCTGCAGAGACGAGTCCGGCTCCATTCATTCTCTATGGATGAAGGACCTATCTGCACAGTGCGCCGGCTTCTGACCAGGATATCTCCGTCCCGGGAGCGGGACTCTGCGAGATGAGGTTAGTAGGATCTAGCTGGAGGTTGGGAGCCTGTCACCCCGGCACGGGGGGTGACAGGTCTCCTTTAACGATCCAGCCCATGTGCCGTCCTCTCACAGCTGACGAATAGGAGAAAATCTGCCTTGGACATTCCTAATGATGAGGAGGGTGGGGAGGAGGGACAGAGAGGTTGTGCCAGCCTAATGCATACACAATCTAGGCCACGGCCGTTGGGCACTGACAATAACTGCATCGCCTGCCGAACGGACCCCAGGACAGATCTTGGATTAAAAGCAGCTATCCGAAGGTACAAGTGGTTTGGGGTGTTCAGATTGTGGGTACAGAGTTGCTTTAAGTTCCAAGAATAATATATTATAGAATTTTAGTTGTTTCCAGGCTAAATAAAATGTTTGACAATTATTACCATATGTAATGCAATGTTATTGGGACCTTTTATACAAATGACTAGGCATGCTCATTTATCCTTTATGCATGAGTATTTGTTATGAATCCTCTTGCTCGTCTGTCATTTGGTTGATATTGCCGGCGGCTGTGTTTTAGTCAGAATGCATTCAGTATCAGCAGGAGGGGAAGTCTCAGAACTGGATTATATAAATGTTTTCACTTTCGGCAAGCACACTTTATCCCCATGTCAGATGATTCTCTTCTGTCTGATTTTACATTATGCCAGTTTGTGGAACAATATATGAAATTGTATAAATGCTGGTAGAATCTCCAGCTGCCAAAGGCAAGAATGATCTAAAATAGCATCAGCAAGTAGTTTTGTTACAGGCCTCGTGTTTTAAATGCTTTCCTTTATAAGCTCAGCACCATCACTGACTTCATAGAGTAAACAGTATGCTTCTTTATGTAACATCGCTGCAACCATGTATCCAACTTTTATTAGTTTTCCTGTTTGTAGTGGGAAAAAGTTATGTAAACTTTAGTCTGCTTTGTGGTTTCAATTTAGTGCGGTCACAATGCATGCACATAACAACTAGCAAGGACAAAGTGGCCAGTACATGCTTAAGGGAAACCTGTCACTATTTCATGCTGCTCAAACCAAGGATTGCATGCATCACGGACAGGCTTGGCCTCCCTATCACAATGATCTATGGTTCACGCTGAATGACTTTGCCATTTTAAAGTAATCATAGTTTTAATTTTAGGTGATAATGGGGCCTCAAGTTATCAGGGCGGTCCTCTGGTCATAACTGACAGATTTCTTACTATACTCACATAGGGAGAGATCTGTCAATCAGGGCCTGATGACTTAGAGGCATGTTCATGGCCAAAATTATAACCATAATTCTTCTAAAACAACAGAACTGTTCACAATGGACACTTAAATGTGATAAGGGAGTCTATCAGTGTTAAATGCTGCCTGTACTTCAGGTATGAAACTAGTGGCTGGTTCCTTTTTAGGCTCACACAATGTAAATTTTCTATTAATCATGGCCATTGTTGCCGATTTGCAACAACGGCCTTGATTAGTAGAAAATTTATGTTGCACTGCAGTCTATGGGATCCTGGCCGGAGTGTATACATGTCCGGGACATGTCTGTTTTTTTGCGGCCGCAATTTATTGAATAGCGGGTGCACAACACTAACAGCTCACACAATGGAAAGTACGGCTTCGGTTGCGCTTTCCATTGTGTGCTATGGTGAATTGGGATGCGGACACACACAGATCCACCCGCATCCCAATTCAGCACAAATTAAGTTCATCTGGCCGATACTGCAGTGTCGGGTCACTGCAGTACCGGGTCACAGAACAGCCGGTGTCATACAGAATATGCACTTACTAGTCATTGCTCCCACTAGCCAGAAACCTACTCCACACTGATGAGGGGCAAAAACCCCGTAACAGCTGTCTGTGGATAGATACCTTGCTGAGGTGGTTTCCTTGACTGGAGAACGCCTTTGTCTTGGTTGTTCCTTCCCGGAGGGAAGGTCTGGCTAGTTCACTGAAGTCAAGACATGTGATGGTGTCTCTGCAGTGTTCTTTTTCATACAGAATGTGAACCTGGCCATAAAGTTATGCAGCCCCAGTCCATAGCATATTTATAACACCCCTCTATAAAGCAATGTGCTGATTATTTAAAAAAGGAATAATACTATGTTATTAAACTTTCCTTTTTATGTTATTGCCCAAAATTTATGTTCAAGGCTTCAAATCAGATTAAGAACATCACTGGCTTGGAAAATCTTAAATCTTTACAAACCCTGGACCTCTCTTCTAACCAGATTACTACACTCGAAGGCCTGGAGGATTCAGAATTTTTGCAGACTCTCAACCTTGAGGATAATGAGGTATTTAAAACTTCTGTTTGTGTTTTTATTTTTACATTTTTATTTAACATAAGTCCTATTCTGTGTGCCAGCACCATCTTGTGGTTTAACTCCTTAGTGATTGCCAGTACAGTTGATCACAAAGAGGCGTTAATTTCAAACCATTTAAGTTTTTATGGTGGGATCATAATAAGCCAACAGAAGCTGGAAACACTGGAGCTCCCACTCCATCTAGTAGAAGCAGAGAAGCCTTCACTCCTTGTTGTTTAACCCTTACACAATATAATCCTGTCCTCGACATCTAAGAAATCTCTGAAGCTCTGTTACCTTATTGGCAGCCTGGCGCTGATGGATTTCCATGGCAGCCAGGGGTCTTTTGAAGTAAAGGCCTCATGTCTGCCATGTATTTTGCCTTTATACAGCTGTGCCATAGGAATAGTTGTATAGATTGCCTGTCAGTTTTATGCCAAAAGGCATAATACTCTGCACTTTAACAATAATGCAGTGTACATTACAGTATATGACCAGATAAAAGTCCCCTAGTTAAAAAAACAAAACAAAACATATACATATATATTCTATTATAAATGAGAAGTCTGGCCTCACTCTTTTTTTTTTTTTTTTAATTGCAGGGGCACTGGGGGAAAATAACAAAGGGTCCTTACTCATCCCTCCCCAAACCTTTTCATGGCCCGATCGCTGCTCGAGGACCCCCTTCAGGCTCTGTGATCTCCAGAGCTGCCAACGTCCTGACCCAGTTGGTGGACTGGCTGTTCAGCCAGTCAGTGACTGGAAATAGTGAAGTCAGTGACTGGGGCAGAATGCTGCTCAAGTTACTGTTTGGCTGAGCGTGCTGTCCATTAGCTGGGACAGCATTTTCCCAAGTCGTGACATCATCACAACTTGGGGGGAAAATGCTTTCTGGCAGGGTCCTGGGGCCAGTCAGGCAGTGCATCGTAAGCACGGGAAGAGGAAGGAATGCTTCATTGTTACACTTTCCCCTGCTTCTGCCACCTGTCAAAAGTTATCTGAGGCCGGACTTCTCCTTTAAAACAATTCAATATAAAACATAAAAAAGCACAGATATTTTGTAGAGCCACTTCCATAACAATCTGAACTGTAAAATAGTTTCATTATTTATCCTGAATAGCAAATTATGTAAAAAAAAGTAATTAAAATGGTAACATCTGTATTACTGCATTTTAATCCACCTCTGGCAAAAAAATTGAAAAAATATCAAAAAGATATATGTACCTGAAAATAGTACTAATAAAAAAATAAAGAATTGATTATGGATCTTGGAATGTGGCAGCCAGTGTAATTTAATTACTTGTTTTTTTTCTTAAAGGGAACCTGTCACCCCCCGTGCCGGGGTGACAGGCTCCCGACCACCCGTTAGAGCCCCCTATACTCACCTGATCCCGCCGGGTCCCGCTTCTGGAGGTGGTCGGGTGATGAAGATCTCAGCCGCTGCAGCCCGGCGCGCGCGCTGAGAGATGAGTCCAACACCCATAGAGAATGACGGAGCGCTGGACTCTCCTGTCATTCTCTATGGGTGTTGGACTCATCTCTCAGCACGCGCGCCAGGCTGCAGCGGCTGAGATCTTCATCACCCGACCACCTCCAGAAGCGGGACCCGGCGGGATCAGGTGAGTATAGGGGGCTCTAACGGGTGGTCGGGAGCCTGTCACCCCGGCACGGGGGGGGGTGACAGGTTCCCTTTAAGAATAAGTGTGTTGATGAGAAAATAAAAACAGTTACAGCTCTTGGAAGGCAACAAAGGTGACACTAAAACAGCAGACTTGTGAGACAGTGCAGCCACTGACTGTAATGGACAGGTCAGGTGTGGGGTGCGGGAAGGGGGGGGGTTGTGCGAGATGGGGGAAGATGATAAATTCTGTTTTGTCCATGTTAAATTTTAGAAAGTGGGTGGAGAAGAAAGAAAATATAGCTGATAGACACTCTGGGATCTTGTACCAGAGAGGTAGATTTGAGTGTCGTTGGCATAGAAGTGCTACTAGTAGTCATAGTCATGGGATTCTATGGTTTTCCCCAGGCCAAACGTATAGATCAGGGGTAGGGAACCTTGGCTCTCCAGCTGTTGCAAAACTAAAAGCTAAAGCTTTGGCTGCCCAGGCATGATAGTATTTGTAGTTTTGCAACAGCTGGTGAGCCAGGATTCCCTACCCATGGTATAGATGGAGAAAAGAAGAGGCCCTAGGACAGAGCCTTGGGGGGGCACCAAGAGTGGGGGCGTGAGGTGAATGTGTGGTGTGAGAGGTATGGTCAACTGTGTTGAAAGCAGAAGGTAGGTCAATGATCACAAAGTATTGGTGTGAGGATTTGGCGCTTACCAGATCATCAGCCACTTAGGGCCTTTTCTGTGGAGTTGTGGGAGCAGCAGCCAGATTGCAGGTGGTTAATAAGTGAGTTGGATAAGAAGTGGGAGGACAGTGTAGACATGTTGTTCAAGGAGTTTCCAGGCAAAGGGGAGAGGTGAGATGGATAAAGAGGATAGATGAAGGGATAGCTTTTAAGGATGGTTGTGATGATTGCATGTTTATATGAAGAGGGAAATATTCCATTAGTTCATGATTGATTGAAGAGTTGAGTTAGAAGAGCTGGGGCAAACACTAAGGTCAGGTTGGGGATACGGTGGAATGGGATCGGGGCTATGTTTGGAGGTTTATGTCAGCAGATGTTACACAGGGTTTATCACTAAAATGTGGATTAAGCAACAGTAGTAGCAAAAGTTAAAAAAAATTGCAGAACTGGATCATGATAGAAATTATATATAAGGGCTGTCCTTCAATAAATCTGTGTTATCCTAGTGCACTCCCACAATATCCTCTCCCAATTTAAAGTGACACTATCACCACTTTGTGCATTCTGACATCTCTACACAGGTGTAAAGGGTAAATTTAGTGTTTTTCATACCTTATTTCATATCATACGTCCTGGTGCTTGTTCAAGTAAAAAGTGTCCTTTTATCAACTGCAGATTCTGTTGAGTGGGCGTGGCCTCGCGGTGCCGAGGCACCATTGGCCCCGCCCCCTTGACACCCATTGATTGGCTGACGTAAAGGGGGTGGGGTCTAGACCTTTCAGCCAGCCTGTTAACACAATCTGCAGTTGATAAAAGATGACTTTTTACTAGAACAAGCACCGTGACGTATGATATAAAATAAGGTATGAAAACCGCTAAATTTACCCTTTACACCTGTGTATAGATGTCAGAGTGCAAAAAGGAGGTGACAGTGTCACTTTAAAGATCAAATTCAGATCAGTTAGCTCTCGATTAAAGGCAGCCCTAGCCCACTCTCTTGTTATATGTGAATGCACTCTCTGTACAGTGCTATTAAAAGTAATTATGCCCTATCCACATTACCCACAGCATAGGGCATAACGCATAACTAAGAGAAGCAAGCCACTGAAGAGCCGATCCACAAGCTGCTGAAGAGAGCAGAAAGCTGCAATTGGCTGTCTTCAGTGGCTCCATTTAGCGGTGGGACCCTAGTGGTCAGATCTCTTAGTTATACCCTCTCTTGTGGATAGAGCATGACTACTCCAGATGGGAATACCCCATTAATGCTATGTAGGCATACTTTCAGATACATATAGTGAACACCGATTTGTTTGCTAGGTGGTGTCCCAGTGACTGTTTAAGACTTTTTCTCATTATAATCCAAACTAATAGGAGAAAATTGATTTGATCATTGAACTGATATATCAAGTATATGTTATGTTTGATGTGGGTATTAACATATGGTCAGTGGAAAAAATAAATTTATTCACTACGTGGAATATTTTTCAGTAGGTATTTGGTACGAATTATAGACTTTTGATCTAGTTTACATCTATTCTATTATTTTGAGAAAGAAAAAAGACTTTATCCTTATTAATCTTGGCTGTTGTCTTTCTAACAATGCTTTTATTTTAGATCTGTCAGATAAGTGAAATTGCTTTTATTGAAGAGTTACCATTGCTACATGTACTAAATCTCCTACAAAATCCAGTGCAAGTAAGTGGTGTTACATCTTTTTTTTTTTATTATTATTGTATATACATATTCGCAATTTTTCTAAAATGCTAATTATCATCTTAGACTAAATCTCTTTTAGGATACAATTATAAAAGGGCGGATCATGGAGCTGCACAGAACTATATTAATGCAGGTTTATGAAATGTATAAATAAATTTCTGTACTTATATTTGGTTTCCCTGCAGTACAATGATACCACCCTGTGTAACTGTACCTATACAGAAATGGCCACTTTATGGGGTCTACCTGTACACTTAAAGGGGGTGTCTGGCATTAGTTAACGTTAAATATATCTCAAAATAATATTGAGCCTATCCTTACCTCTCAGCGTTCCTCTGGTGTCCTGTAGCAGTGTTGCTGTTGTCCTCCAATGACTGCAGAGCCTCTACTTCAGAGATGAACTCGTCTTTGAAGTGACAGCTTGATTAGCCAATTACTGACCGTGGTGCTGTCCCTCCTCAGTGATTGGCTCAGAGGACTGTCACTCTTGAGACAAGTTTGTATTAGAAGTGAAGGCTCTGCAGTCAGCAGGGGACAACGGCGACACACATAAGGGCTCCAGGAGACAGGTGAGGATAAGCTCTTTATTGTTTATTATATACCAGCAGCAATATATTAAGTTACTTAACACCAGACAACCCCTCTAAGGGCCTCTTACACAGCAATTATCGTCCGAAGAGGCTGATTGTTGCCCCATGTAAAAGACCTGCTGATGAATGAGCAATTGCAAAAAAAACATTGTTGGTTGACCACACATCATCCTTTGTAAACAGGGGATGTGCAGCTGACAATAATGAAAGTAAAGGATCCAGTGATTGTTTATGGAGCCCTGGCCATACAGTCTTTGGGCCTTGTAAAAGGATCACTAATTGAGCTCCAATCTGATAAATTGGTGCATGGGCATGGGCATTCCTGTATAAAAAGCCACTTACTCATTTAGGGCTGAATCACGCTATTGTAGCTTTATATCATGGGTTTGGCCACAACATATCCCATGCAATGGGTGAAATCTGCAGCAAGTCAGTGGCAAATCTGCATCAATATCTACATATAACACTGGCAGATTTTGTGACATAATCACTGTAGCCAAATCTGTGATTGTGAATCCACCCAAATGTAAACTTTTTCTCAGCCAATCATGTGGTAGCAATTTAAAGAGTACCTGTCATTAAAAATAACTTTTGACAGGTACTGTGCAGCTGTGTGATTCACTCCCCACCATACCTATACTCAAAGTTTATCCTCATTACAGTTTATGAGGTTAAATTGTCGTAATTAGTGAGCAGCCAGGGAGTGGATCATGCAGTCAGGGCGCCCTATCCCCAGCTATATCTGGGGTCTCAGCAGCGATCAATAATTTTTGACACGTCTGATGACATGAAAAGTTATTTTTGAGGACAGGTACTCTTTTAAGCCTCGTTCACACTACAGAATCAGCTCAATTCTTTGAGCGGAGACGCGCTGAGAGCGGAGGTGCGCGCGCCCTCCCATTGTAAGTGATAGAAGGCAGGATTCTGTGCTAAGTCCACGCAGAGGAGTTCCACCCAGAGTTTCTGCGCCAATTCCGTTCAAGAAGCTCACTTGATATTAATTCATCTATATAGACAAACTGATTGTTGGACCCAATTATGTATACACCAATATATCATGCCATAAAGAAGATGTCATTTGTGAATGTAGTATATTCAAAAGACCTGCTCAGTTATCCAGTAACTATTAGAGAGTGCATTTAACATGAGCTTGTGTATTAAGATGACTTAGCTACAGTTGCATGATGCTGTCTTGTGCACATTGATCACAATACGTTATAATAAGTTGCAGCTCCTTGTTGACTTTGTACAAAAAAAAAAAAGTTTGACTAGAGGGCTTCTAAGCAGTATCAGCAAGTGCATGTGACCTAATCAGGGCTAATTCTTAGTTTTCTGCTGCTTAAGGCAAAACCTGAAATGGCATTATTCCCCATCACAGTACAGTAAGTAAGGGGCGCAGAAAGCCTGCAGCTTATAATAACAAGTGCATACACAATCCAGCTCTACCATATATCACCCTGTTCAAGCACTACCTTCTATCTGTGGTGAGGACAAGACAGAAAAGGTTTCAAAGTTTCCAATTCCACAAGTGTGTGAACAATTCTTCAATCTTTAATGCTTCTACAAGAATAAAAGCACCTGACATATGTACAAAAGTCAAAACATTCTGACTAGAGATGAGCGACTCGCAGATTTAAACGAAGGGAAGTGCTTCGTTTGATCTGTACTTCGCTCATCCAGTCGCTAGGCTGTCAACACAGCTCCTCTCCCTGCCACTCCACCCCGGGTGGCGGGGAAAAGCTGGATCCAATTCTGGGAAACTGGGAGAAGTTTCCCAGGATTGGATCCAGCTTTTCCCGGCATCCTGGGGGAGTGTCAGGGAGTAGAGCAGCGCTGACAGCTTGATGAGTGGAGCGCAGATCAAACTAAGCGCTCATCTGTGATTTGCTCATCTCTAATTGTGACTACTTATGGTGATCTTATTCCTGCTTATACTACTATTACACTTTGGGCTCTATTTACAGGGGTAGATACCACTTGTTGTAATACCAGAAGTGTATAATAATACCTGCAAAGTGTTTGCAGTCCCGACTTCCTTGCATTCTACATCTGTGTCCAGCTATTATCTGCAGGTCATGGGGTCAATGAAATCAGTGGTGTGTAACAGACAGTATAATTTATGGCCACTCCATGTAACATGCAGCCCCACGTGACTCTACAAATCTGCCCCCTGAGTAATAAACTCATTTGGCCTCATGGCAGCAACAGCCCTATACCTAATAGATATATTTTTAACATCCCAAATCCCAACTTGCGTTTTGAACCTTTTTCATTTATAGAACTTTATTATTATATATAGTATTATTATGGAACTACCTCTTCTGTAAAAACAGGTCTAATTTTTTTCTTTAAGATACATAATACCTAAGGTTGGGTTCATACTACGTAAAACACACGGCCCTATTTCATAACAATGGCCGTATGTGTGCAAACAATGGCTGTTGTTTGCACAAATACAGTCGTGTTTTTTACGTAGTGTGAACATAGCCTAATACATGATTCACTGCAGATACAAGGCTGTGCATCTGTTTGTTTTGTTCACATTCAGATGTTCATACACTGGCTGTACATTACACCCTCGTGTGTAAAACATTAACATAAGCAATCTCTGTTATTTCCTGGTAATTTAGAATGTGTTTCCTATGATGAATTATACTTGCATTGTACTGCTAAATATTTATGTGTATAATACAAAGTGTACTGTACATTGATTTTTTTCTTAGGTATGCCTTTTTTTTTTTCAGGAACAAGCAGAATATTGGCTGTCAGTGCTGTTTATGCTGCCGAGATTAACTGAACTGGATCAGAAGAAGATCAGAGTTGAAGAGAAGGTATTTATCTGCACACCTGCTTCCACCAATTAATAAACATCTTCCCCAAGCAATCAGTGTTGCCTAGTAATTACATTGGTGATGCAGGGAGGAAAATATAGTTCTTCCCAGAGGAATATCACGACCTGACAAAGACATCTCAGTACAGTGTGCATCTTCTCTATACGCATCCAGTCTGCCAAGTGTGCAGTGCTAACTACTTAAAGGGAGGGACTTTAGGTCTATTTTTAAAGCCCCTTCAGATGTAGTCATAGACACACCGATTTTAGCGGTCTGTCACTTATGTGTAACTATACAGTAGTTTTAGAGAATTTGCAGAAAAATAGTTGCAACATACTAACAGTGTGAGGCGAAGGTCTGATGTATCCACGAGACACAGTTGTTCCTGCAGTGAATGGAGTGCTCCCTGCGCCTGCACTCCATTTATACTCTATGGTGCCATTGAACATTTTTGATCACTGAACTCCAAAACATTTGGTGGCCCCGTAAAGAAAGAATGTTAACAAGTCACAGTGACCATACAGGTGTGATGAGTGTTCCATTCATTGCAAATAGGGGATAGTGGGCTGAACTGGGAATACCCAGGCCTAAAAATCACTCTAAGGGGCCTTTACGACATACAAAGCAGGTCCCAATAACTAGAGCCAATCTCGTTGATCTGTTTTCTTTAAGAAGCCTTTATGCAACTAGTTTACCTCAAATAGTTTATAATGTTTCATATAGGCTCTCATGGTCATCTACTGAGACTAATATCTCTGCTGTTTTACTTTCTGGACAATACTTAGGTGGCAGCAGTGAATAAGTATGCCCCTCCTCCAGAGGTAATTGCAGCCCGAGATCATATGGCCAATGTAATGTACAGCATGATCCAGCCACAGAAGATCTTTGACAGGTGATACCTACTTTTGATTACTATAGATGTTAATCTTGGATTTTTCAAAAAAACAGCAATCAGAAGATTAAGTGGCACTCTGTATTTTCACAAATTGCAATGTATGAATAAGAACATAATTACTTAATTACTCTTCCGATCTGATGCTACTGTAGTCTTCTGTGTCTGGTGGTAGAAGACACTCTCGGATTTTGCGAGCTGTTTTGAATAGTTGGTTCAGGGCCCTATCACCTAATAATTGGTTCAGTGCCCTGTCCTCTAATGGTTGGTTCAGGGCCCTATCACCTAATAGTTGGTTCAGTGCTCTGACCTCTAATGGTTGGTTTAGGGCCCTGTCCTCTAATGGTTGGTTTAGGGCCCGGTCCTCTAATGGTTGGTTTAGGGCCCGGTCCTCTAATGGTTGGTTTAGGGCCCGGTCCTCTAATAGTTGGTTCAGTGCCCTGCCCTCTAATAGTTGGTTTAGTGCCCTGTCCTTTAATGGTTGGTTCAGGGCCCTATCATCTAATAGTTGGTTCCGGGCCCTGTCCTCTAATAGTTGGTTCCGAAAGACACTTTTAGTGTTTACATCAGGAGATATCCCGACTTACACACTGAACATGTGACACACATGGTTGGTGATATGAAATAAGACCATCTAAGACGAAAAATAAAGCAAATGATACATTACTCTAGTCACTCAGTCTTATTGTTCAGTGTACATAAGCCTCAACAGTATTACTTACCATGTGGTTTCAGATAGCAGTAAATCCACAGCAGAAGGCATTGTCACAGTTTCATATGATAATGACAAAATAATACAATTCAGCTAAATTACACAAATAGAATCAAAATAGAGCCATAGCAAGTACTCAAATGGGAGTCAATGTAAAGTCCAAAAATAAAGCAGATTTTTTTTTTTATATCAGTTGCAGATGCATATTCTACAGGCTCTGTTCACATTACTTATGGGCTCTCAAAATGTGCCACAAAATATATTACCCAGATGCAGCTGTATCTTTTTACAGCTAATTCCACTATTGACTTGTACTGTAAAATAAAAGCTGTACAGTAATGCATAGCACTTGTGGTGATCAGCAACACCAGCTGTTTAGCATTCATCCCTTGTCTGTTATCTATATCCACATGATGCAACACACAAAAACCACCAGCTGATTCCAAGGAAAACTCAGGCCATACACAACACAAATAAAAGTTTTTACATCTGCTGTCAAAAAATCCATCCAAATATTATTTCATTCTCTTAAACATCAAAACCAACCTTTCAGATATATCATACATGCCATAAATAGGGATGCATGAGACATCCAAAACGTGTCAGTTTTGACTTTATAAAGAATGAAGTAAAGTTTGGGGAGATTTTACCTGTGGAGTTGGAAATGTTTTATTTGTGTTTATGCTTTGCAGTATATTAAAAGCTATGTACACAGACTGCCGTTGACATTCATCTGGCCTATTGAACTTTAAAAAGACATTAAATGCAGCCGTAATGACCCCTTTCGGATGTCCATCTTTCCTACGAGCGATGGTACAATACCTATTTTACCATATGTTGTGAATGGTCATACCTGGTAATGTCAGATTACATAAAATGACTGTCATGTTGATTTTTATTGTTTAGCACTTATTCTAATGCCCTGATTACACTGTTTGCCTGTTTCTTATAGAATTAAACGCAGACAAGTCTATTAGTTTATACATCTCTCCACAGAATGTCATCCTTCTTACCTCCATTTGTCAACATGCTTGGTTTGTGCTCATTTAAAGACCTATGACAGTCATTATTTACATGAATAAAACAAACATAGTCACATAGTTTGGTCTGTTGATATTCATTGTATATTTACTTTACAAAATCTGTCCCATCCATGTGATGGACACAAAACTATCTTGGTGCATTCCAGGTACCCATATGTTCATCACATGACAAATTTCAGATTGAGATATCATATACATTATTATTATTTATTATTATTATTATTATTATTATTATTATTATTATCAAAGGAATAACCTTTATTTGCCTTTGAAGAGCTGGTAAATGTTCATGCTGGCGCTAGAAGGGTTTGCTATGTGTTCCAATGTTTTCGAGTAACAATCCTACAAATTCCAAAATACGATTGTAACCAGTTTGCAGTTATATTATAGTTTCTTTAATGCTTATTTTAAAGAATCAAATAAAGCTTAGAATGCTCATCACGTTGAGGGCAAATCTTTTTTCCATGTAGTAATGTTTCATAAGACTCAGTACATAAGGTACAGTATGTAGTATGCTAGAAAAATGAGCACCAGATCTATACCAGATTGACACAGATCTACACCTCACAATGACAAGTTTTTCTTGTTTGTTACAGCACATTGCCCAATCTGGATACCCCCTACCCTATGCTAGTTCTGACAGGGCCCCAGTCTTGTGGGAAGCGGGAACTAGCTCACAGAATGTGCAGGGAGTTCAAGGAGTTCTTCCGCTATGGGTAAGACATTAATCTTTCAGTGTTCAATGTGCTTTAAATCAAAGAGGCTATATTTTAGAACTTAACTATCTAGTGTAAAATGAAGGAAGTCCTTGTGGTGGAGATGAAATGTTTCTTTGAAGTCATAATCCCAGATTTAAGGGTTGAGCCCATGCATCACTTACTGAATGTCTTACTTTTTCTACTTGGGCTACAATGCATAAGGAGATAAAAATGGTTTTCATCCTAGGTGAGAACATCCATTATTAAAAAATCAGAAGAATTTTTGTTATAAAAACCACATTTTCCTCAATTAAAAGTTGAAACAATAACATGTTATTCAAAGAAAACTATAAAACTATGGGCTTGCATAGTCCTTAGAAAGTAATGCAGCAAGTAGATAACTGTTATGGATTTGTAATGACAATTTTGTATTACTTAATCCGAGGAATAAGAATCCAAAGGGAACCTATAAGCCCTTTACTTTACAACAGCAGTGGGTAGAATAAGATGAATAATCATACCCTTATTTATGTGAACTGAGGTGTCTGTAAGGAGATACTAAACTTTTAGAAAATATGTAAGCAAGTACTCATTGAAGTGGCCTGAACATGCAAAGTGCCCACTCCCTTGTACACTGAGCCCATTCTAAGAAGGAGGTGTGGGGCTGGCACAGGGGCAGGGGGTTATGGGCACTTGCCAAGATTAGACCTGCCCATATTTTTTAAAAGTGGAGTATCTTTTTACGGTCCTCTTGCTTCATCAGTAAAGGTATGTTTTTCAACAAAAATCACTGAAGATGCCACCTGTATATTTGGTGGCCATGAATGTACTACATGTACAAGAAGACACACTATCACTAAAAACATGTAGATTAAAACTTAAACAATTTTATTAGATATGCATTAAAAATGTGGTCTAATAGATAATCTCAATGTAGGTCAATAAATAGATTAAGATACGGCACTATGCCAAAAGAAATTATAATGTGTTTCACCACTTGTGAAATGACACATAATACCCCTAGCAAAAACTTTATATATCTTGCATAATGTACGGTGGCACCTATCTGCCACCCCGGTCTCACCAACAGCAAGCAAGAAAAAAACGGGGTCACAAACTGCCACTAATCCAGAATGTCACTCAGGACAATGAAACATCAATAATGGAGAAGCACTGAAAAATTAATACTCAACCCGCTGGTGTCAAAACATACGCAGTTAAATCAGGTAAAGAGTGTCACAATGGACAAACAGTGCAATAATAAAACCGGGCTCAAACTGAGCCACTCACGATCCCCACGAACAGATGTCCGGTATCGTATAGTAGTGCTGAGGACCTACTATGCGATACCGGACATCTGCATATCTAATAAAATTGTTTAAGTTTTAATCTACATGTTTTCAGTAATAGTATGTTTTTCAACACGCTTATTAGTGATTAGAAAACATAGCTGATTGCTTCCAAAATCAGACAAGTCAGGAAGAGAACAAACTGTGTACAGGAGTGTTAGGTGCAGGTGGTGTCCAAAGGGTTTTTAGTCAGAGTAAGGCCACTTGTAGCCACTACAGTGTACCAGAAATTAGTTAGGTTTTTGCAATGTTTGTTTTTGGCCATGCCATATTCAGCAGGCAAAACAGCTTTGTTTTTGGCTGGGCTGGAGCCATACATAAGCTAAACTTTAGTCTTTACACATGGTCTTAGCTGTAGGATGTTAAGCAGGTAAATGCCACCTGAGGGTCTAGGACAGCTGCCTGAGAGACACTAAAGAAAAACTTAAAGTGATAATGTTTATATGATAAACCATCCGTGATAAAATAATCCTTATTCATCCATAACTTCTGCATTGTGAAAACTACTGTACATTGGAGACACATGCAAAAAAAACAGATGCTGAATAGCAGTATAATATGAAAACACATGAAGGTAGTTCTTGTAATAAAGCTGCACCCTCATAATTGGCCACTAGGTGTCACTTTAGTAATACAGTAAATCTAAACACATTTTGAAGGGAGGAAATAATTTTGCAAGGACCTGTAAGTATACAAATGTGTATACTTAAGTTTAGATAAGCTTTAAAGAAAGGTGCTGAATTAAAAAACGTGTCATAGCCTGTAATAATGTCTTTCTTGCATGGTGCTGTAAATAGTTGGGGAAAAAAAGCATGTTTGATGCTAACCCCAACATGTACATATTTCTTACAAAAATAACAGAACACCTAGCGTTATAGTCATTTTACAATTAACACAGAACACACATTCTGTGAATTCCACATATTTTAGATTGCTGGATTCACACATGTGTGACCATGCAGGATTCTGTAAAGAAATAATACTAAATCTTCATGCAAATCACTCTACATAATGAAGTCTAACATTGATTTAAGAGGAAAGGAGTATCTCTGCTAGGAGCTGGACTGTAACATGAACGTATGGAATGTACATTTATATAACAGATAGCATATGTTATTGATAAGTTTTGCCCATATATAATATTGAAGGGATATTCATTCCAGTTTCCTTTGATTCGCATTGAAAAATGACAGACTTCAACTCAATAAGTTTCTCATAAGGCAGGAAATTAATGCTGCAGAATCTATTGAGAAGAGAATTTATCAGGAGTAATTTTGCAATCATACGAAATGACAAAACGCTCATGTTTTTATACATGTCACTAAGGTTCACTGATGAACTTGTAGTCATTCATTCAATAGCCAAAGCTGATTCTGGGAATGGAACGTGCAGTATAGTGCCAGCTGTAGTGTTCCCCCTCCTGCTGGCCACACTGCAACCCTATTGGAAATACTTGCCCCAACAAGTTCCCTTTACACTGTGACCCTCCTCTTCTTACATTACATATGAGTAGCTGATCCTCTACTCTTTTCATGTAAACAATGGGATTGTGGTGTGTGTGTAACAAAGCTAATCTCTGCTTGTAAGAATCTTACATCAGGGTCACATACCGTACCCGCAGCTGTATTCATAAGCAGGGGGCGTGGGGTATGGAGATCAGACCCCCGCAATCTCTTTCTTGTTCCCTATCCTGTGTTGTTCTTGCCTTCTCACCAAGCTTCTTGCCTTATTGTCCTGTAGCCCATGCAATAAAGTGCTAATTCATTATTTAAAAATAATACCATGTGATTTTAGATTTCATACAATATAGATTTTGTCTCTCAAAGTTGAAGTGTACCTTTGGAAAAAAATACACACTTCTCCATTCATTGTATGTGGGAAAACTTGCAAAATAAGCAGTGTATGAAATACTTATTTTCCTCCCTGTATGCATAGTGTTACAGTACAGAACATTAAAGGGATTGTCCAGCGAAAATCTTTTTCTTTCAAATCAACTGGTGTCAGAAAGTTATATAGATTTGTAGTTTACTTCTATAAAAAAATCTCAAGTCTTCCCATACTTATTAGCTACTGTATGTCCTGCAGGAAACATTGTTTTATTTTCAGTCTGACACAGTGCTCTCTACTGACATCTCTGGCCGATACAGGAACTGTCCAGAGCAGGAGAGGTTTTCTATGGGGATTCATTGAAAACCGAGACAGAGTTCCTGTCTCGACCAGAGATGTCAGCAGAGAGCACTGTCTCAGACTGAAAATAAAACAACATTTCCTGCAGAACACACAGCAGCTAATAAGTATGGGAAGACTTGAGATTTTTTAATAGAAGTAAATTACAAATCTATATACCCCCAGTTGATTTGAAAGAAAAAGATTTTCGCTGGACAACCCCTTTAATGAGAGACACCTTGTTATTCAATGATGCTGGTAACAGAGCTATACATAGGCATCTTATATATGGTGGATCAAAATTCAAAATTGATACACAGATATGACAGGCATAAAGAGAAAAAGCTATCTGAGAGTCATGCACTTGGGTGGAGTAATTGAAAAGAAATTGTATTTTAGCCTAAGCAGTCAGTCTGCCATAACCACGCTTGCAGGTTGAAGACTGACCGATTTACCCTCCAAGTTATGAACAGTGTACGTAAGGATGTTTCATTGTTTAGATCACTAAAGAGCATGCTACTTTGATATAAGATGAGGTCCATATGTGGCACCTTGTTTTAATCTAGACCATAGTGTCACACTTTTGGCTAGAGCAATGTATAGCACATGGAGCTGAAACTACACCTGCTTACAATTATCACAGTTTTTATATGCTTGAAAGCAATTCATCAGTTTTTATTTAAAGCATACCTGTCGTTTCAAGATTAAAAAAAAAAAAGATCTGTCTGGTTTAGTTACATTAACTCTTCATAGTAGTGACTGGGTGATTTGAGTGCTCTCATTTATGTTACTGAGCCCCTAAGAACCCTCTCCATATTTCACAGCTATTTCTCATTCTCTTTAATTCAGTTAATGGGACCAGAGCTGAGCTTTTTATCAGTTGTACGCATGTAGTTACTCCCTCCCTTAGTGTCTAGCAAATGGCAGCACAATACTTAGTCCTTACTGCTATTCCATGACATATTGCTAGTGAAAGTGCACTGAACTGTGCACTGTGCTGGGGGATGATTTATACAGTTTACTATTATAGATGGCATATAGGGGAAGGAGGGGTTACTGATGCACTGGGTTTGCAACATGTGAGCTAAAATACAAGAAACAGCAGCAATGAAGTGGTTACACTGTGCGCTGTACTGAGGTGCTACTGATAAGCTTAGGGGAGATTACACTGCAGCACTGTAAACATACAGCAGAACAGACTTATGTTGTTCCAGACTTCTTCCATATAAGAATTATAGAGGCCATTGTGCTTTTCGGTTCTATCAGTGCAGCTGAACATTTTTGTCCCTATCTCCAGATCTGTTGCCTCCACACAATCCTGACTCAGCTATATGGGCATTCTTTCCTCTTCATGGTTTGTTTCCCCCCCCCCCTCTGATATGTGGTTATAAAATGGTCTACAGCAATCAATTACAGCTCAGCTTTCATTTTACCAGAGCTTAAAGCTGAGCGGTGATTGGTTGCTATGAACAGTTTACACTAGTTTGTATTTTATACACTTTGATAAATCTGGCCCATCTTTCCAACTCGTGTCCAATCAACTGAATTTACCATAGGTGGACGTCAATCTAGGTTCAGAAACATCTTAAGGCTATGTTCACACTGCGTATGTTTAAGGCCGTAGTGCGAACCACGAATATACGCGAATATACGATTGAAAGTATACGATATACGCCCGCACATTGCACACTACGTAGGAGCTTACGGACGGATCGTATACGGCGCCGTGAAAAATGAACAAGACCATTGTTTGAGGACGGAAATGTTGAAACTCACGGCCGTGGATTTCCATGCGGTCCCGTACGGAGTACTTATTTCAGCCAAATTGAACTTGCTTTTTCGATCCAAAAGGTTCTGTGTGGTTTACGGGGCTGGGCGAAGACTTCCAAGTAAATGACCTGCCTCAGATCGCTTCGAAACAAGTTAGGAAAGCATAACTCTACTACGGGCGTATGTTCGGGGTTCATACGCATCCGTCCGCATGTCTATTTTTTCCACGCCCGTAGTTTCAGCCGCACATGAAAATCTTCTCTAAAGTCAGGGGTTGTCTTATACGGAAGGTGTCGTCTTATGGGGCGGGTGCTGAAAAACTTCCCCACTGGCCGCATCCCCACCTTATGAGGTGACAGTATGGAGGGTAGAGCAAGCTGCAGTCATCCAGGGTATAGAAAAAAGAGATGCGGTAGAGTGGAGCTGTGCCCAGAAAAACACAACTCTTTCACCCATATGGCCTGGTCTTGTATTTTTATTTGGTGTGCGTTGGAAGAGGGGTAGTCTTATACGGCGAATATATTAGAAACTCTGTGTTTTAACTGAAAAACTTGGGGATCGTCTTATACGCCAGAAAATATGGTGTGTGTGTGTGTGTATGTATGTATGTATGTATATCATATATAATATATACAATATATATTTGCCAGAGATTCAGTGGAAACACTGAATACGCTTTTAGGGTCTGTTCACACGTACAGACTCGCTGCGTATTTATCGCTTTGAGTTTCTCGCACATAAATTCACAGCGATACTGATTGCTATCAAGTCAATGTATGTGTATTCTCTCTGTGTGTTTGGTGCGATTTTTACATGCGAGTTTTGATTTTCACATGATTTTCACAGGCAAGTTCAACACCACAAAAAACACAGCTACTTTCATGCGAGTTTTGTGCTAGTTTTACGCAGCGAGTCTGTACGTGTGAACAGACCCTTAAGGCCAGTTTTACACGTACGTTTCACAGCGAAATCCGCTGTGATACTCTGTACTGTTAGCATCTGCTGGGCTAATAAGTGATCGCATTACCGATCCTCGCTCAAGCTTGCTTCTCTGGCTCTCGGGTCACTGCCGTCCCGCTCAGCCAGTCAGTGGCTGTGGCAAGAAGCCAGGGAACCGGAGAAGCAAGCTGTAGTGTGGACTGGTAATTTATTAGCCCAGCAACAGTGGGTGAAGTGGTCAAGGACTACATTTTTAAAGCTGAATTCAAATCTGCAGCAAGAATGTATATTGTAGGAGATGACATGACAGAGCATGGCAGCAGATTTTGTTGCAGAACTTGCAGTGTGAAATCCACTGCAATGCGGTATGAGTGGAACTGGCCTAAAGGGGTATTCCACTCAAACTTTTCATATGTTGCTGCCCATGGTGAGACTAACAATTCATTCCATACTTTTTATGATCTATTCAGTCTCCTTCCCCCATTTCTGACCTGCTGCTTTCTGCTGAAGACACAAAAAACTGGGTGTGAGGCTTTCTCTCCATCTCTAACTCATCCCCCCCTCCTTTCTGAGACAGCTGATGTAAACAAGTCCCTGTCAAGTCCCTGCATTTTTGTAGCCTATTTGTAATGCTGGGAAGGTTAAAGAGAAAAGAGAGAAAAGCTCACACACAGATTTGTGTTTTTTTAGCAGAAAGCAACAGCTCAGAACTCGGAGAGGGAGACTGAATAGAAAGTAACAAGTATTGAAGGAATTGTTAGTTTCACCATGGGCAGCAACATATGAAAATATATATGGATTATGGAATATCCCTTTAAAGCTTTGTCATGTGTAGTAACTTTTGGAATTTCATTAGACAATGCATGAGACCCGTTACAATTCTGAGATAGGACCGGGGTGGGAGACACGCATTCAGCTGCACACTAGTCACCCACCTGCCCCTGTGGCGGGTTTTAGCAGTGAGACCCGGTACAAACAGTAGCTTTTGACATGTCTAATGACATGTCCAAAGGAACTACAAATGACAGTAATGATTTAACATTGTGTTATATATTAGAGCCTAGTGCAGATACTAGTTTATTTTACCCATGGGTAAGCTCTAGCCTTAACTCACACTGCTAAGTAGTATTTAAAAGATATATTCTATAGTGAAATTATCAGTCAGATTGACCATATTATTATCTTGTTTCAGGCCCTGTCATACAACTAGAAATCCATACTTCGGAGAGGAAAAGCGATTTGATTATCATTTTGTCACAACAGAGACGTTTGAGGAAATGACTTGCTCGGTAAGGAAAGGTTAAAATATTTATACTGGCTCTATAGCAGCTGCCATAGCTAGTAGAGAATATTATAAGATAGTTATCAGACTCTACTACAGGAGTCAGTTACTGTTGGTTATACTACTGTCATTTTACTAAGATAAAATATAGCAGGTATATAATACACAAAAAAAGACTTTGCCCATAGTCTGTGATCAGAAATACATTTTTTTTAAAATATGCAATTTACAGTATCTGCTATGTAAACTGATACAAAAGGTGCGCCACCTCCAACACCATTGACACAGTAGAAAACAATAAGAATAATACCAATGCAGGATCGCCCCTGGTATGTATGTGTATCAGTACAGTCCACCAGTACATTTTTTAATATAGCAAGTGATGCCAATGGATCTTCAAGGGAGCATGGATTTCTAATGTCACCCACTGGTTGTTGCTTCTGCTGCTAAACAAGGGCCCCGATTAGTAGTTTGTAGAATATATGTTGAATGTGAATGCTGAATGTGGCGTATGTTACTAGCCAACAGCCTAAGCATATTCAGTACATTACCTAACAACATCATGCGTATACATTTTTCCATTAGGGAGGATGACAGGCTCTCTTATAATAAACAATTGCACTAATTAAATGCCCCATAAATAGGAACAACCCACATAATTACTTATATATGCAAAAAAGAATTACAATAGTAAACTCCAGTTTTCATTCAATGACCTACTGTCAAAAAACAGCTATATATGCTATTAAAAAAGTGTAACATGACTGTTTGACAGACTGCAAGATTCTGATAATAGTGTTGTCATGCATTTGTCTAATTTAAGGGTCACTTTCTTCTAACTATGAGATATGGTGGTCACTACTATGGTCTGAGCAGAGAAGCTGTAGAATCTGTTGCAAGAGAAGGTCTTGCTTGCTGCACACATCTGGAAATAGAGGTATGTTTACAACAAAGTGCCTTTTTATTACACCGAACAGCCTGGCAATGATTCGTTATTCTCAGGGCTGTGGAGTCGGTAAGCCACAGCTCCAACTCAGACTCCTGAACTTTATCAGGGACGGACTCTGGCTTCTTCATAAATGGCCAGTCAGACACTAGGGGAGTTATTTATCAAACTAGTATAAAGTAGATCTGGCTCAGTAGCTTCTGTGTAATGCCCTACATGATCCTGGGGTGACTTCTGAGTGAATAAGGCACAGATATAAAGCAGATTCTCCTGTGTGAGTGTATGTAGCTCCAGCCATCATGTCCTGAAGAACTCAAAACTAGACTAGATGGAGCAGGTGATCTTTTCCTTCTGACAATCTTCTATGTTTCTAGCTAAATATTCACCATACACAAAGGAACACTGCTAACAATGCCAGATACCTGTAATATAGGGGTCAGACATAGGCCCAGATTTATCAGCTCTCTGTCAGCATCTGCGCTCCTGAATCATCGCAGCTCCATAAGAATCACCCGCTCAGCCAGTCAGTCACTGCAGCTGTATCCCGCCTCACTCACTGATTGGCTGAGCGGGCATTTCTGAGTGGGGCCATGACATCACAGGAGTCCGTTGGGGGACCATGAGCCATGACCCTGCACTGTAGTGACAGAGGGATGGGTAAATAGGACTTTTTTTTAATATAATCCCACCAGCACCTGCTCCCCTTAGATTTTTCACTGTTGCTCAGAATACCTAATTTCTACCTCTTTCTCATACTTACACACACATCCTGCTGCAGCCATAGCAAAACCACACACGCAGCCTGCTGCAGCTATAGTAAACACATATGCAGGCTTCTGCAGCCATAGCGTGCACACACACGCAACCTGCTGCAGCCATAGCATGCACACTCACACACACAGCTTGCTGCAGCCATAGCGCACACACACACACACACACACAGCTTGCTGCAGCCATAGCGCACACACACAGCCTGCTGCAGCCGTAGCGCGCGCACACACAGCCTGCTGCAGCCGTAGCACGCTGAAGAAAACACACACAATCTTCTCCCAGAGAGAAAACGCCACACTGAGGACAGAGGTTACTGCTACACTACTTATGTCTTCTCCTCCTCCTTCTCTATATTACACGGGGTGTTTTCATATTACACTGCTGCTTATATATCATCATCCAGCACTCAGACAGAGAACAGCACCAATCAACCCCCACACAATGGACTCTTCCAGCTCAGAAACAAACTACCAAATAGGGACCATCAACTTTTCCGACCTCCCTTATCTAATAGGGCCAGTGCTTTATTACTGATATATGGAGGAAATGCTTCACTCTGTGTAACTAACTGTATGTGAGAAAGCGTTTTTCTGTTTTTTTATAAATAAGGGCCTTAGATTCCTAGAACATAAAATATATTCATGATATAAAACTTTGAATTTTTTTTTTTTTTTTAAACCTAGTAAATGTTTTTCAAACTCCTGACTGCAGCCAAAAATAGTTCAGACTCCACAGACCTGGTTATTCTAAAAATTTTTTATATATATTTATTCCTTCTGTAGGGTGTAAGAAGCTTGAAGAATTCTTATTTTCAACCACGTTGCATATTGCTTTTGCCGATGAACAAGGAAAAGTATGAAGGGTGGCTGAGGAGAAAGGGCTTGTTCACTAGGCCGGAGATTGATATTGCAGTCTCCAGAGTGGACATGTACATGAAAATACATCAAGATCATCCTGGCTTCTTTGATGCCATTATTAACGTTGGTAATGAGTAATCTCACATTGTATTTATTTAAGGATCATGTGGCACTTTTTCACACTTTTTAGTTCTCCATTCTGTATTGTTTCTCTATATACAGTGGTATCACCGTTCTCAAACACCTCTGTGTTTGAACAATTCGGCATTTGAACCACAATGCCCCCAAAGTTTTGTTTGGTACTTGAAGTTTGCTCTGTATTCGAACAAACCTGGGTGAGATAACAGTTATTGAAAGCGTGGGCAATGGCTGTACTGTTGCTAAGCCGGGTCCTGCTCAGTTTGCCAGCTAGGCAGTGCTTAAGTGGGGGTGGTGGGCATAGCCTACACCCTTTCCTCCAGCGCACAGTGCGCTTAGGCCAGTGAGAAAAAGGTTAAATGGGGATGCACAACATTACTACTTACCGCCTGGCTGGCTGGCAAGCTGAGCAGGAGGCAGACAGAATATGACTCCGACTCAGCAGCAGTATTCACAGAAGCAGGGAATCCCCTTATAAAGAAGGGAATCCCTGCTCTAAATGGTGTTTCCAGCTCAAAAGCAGAAAGCTTCTGCTCCTAAGCAGGTCGTGTCTGTACTGATTCTAAGTCGGCTCCTGCTCAGGGGTTAAGTGGTGATGCGGTCAAAATGATGGGTATTCTGCTCCTCTTTGGAAAGATGTTGCTTACCACTCCCGGCTCCTGGCTGTGTATTCAAGTGTACTGCAAGCTCTAATGATGCTCATGTGAACGTCAAAGAGGCTGCAATATACATGAAGACAACTCCTGGTCATGTATTGAAGCCTCTAGTCACATTCTGTCTCTCATAGAACTGTACCTAAGGTAAAGATTACAGATCTCTCCATTCTTTGATGTGTGAAAACTTTCAAAATTAGCAGTGTATCAAATACTTATTTTCCCCACTGTATTTCTGATGTTCCTATTAGTTAAAGGGAACCAATCACTTAAAAAACACAATGGCAATGTGCTGTAGCAGAACCCAGCACACTTCCCAAACATGCTTCTACACCCCCTGTCCCTGGAATGTACAGCCCAAAAACTTACTTTAAAAACTTGGCGCCCTGTATGTAAATTGCCCCCAAGTAGTCACGGTGGGCGTTGAGCTGCGGCAAGTAGTCACGGTCTCCTGGGCGTTCCTGAGGGGTAATCACGCCCCTCTGGGCGTGATTAGCCTGCATAATTATGGCGACATCACCAAGAGGCGCGCTATCCCTAACGTCAGCACACCTACGTTCCTTCTGTGCCGCTCATGCACAGTACAGCGGGTCCGGTCCACGCCCTACTGCATAGGTGCAAAATAGCCGCAAACTCCTTGCCGGATCTCCAGCAATGAGTTTGAGGCTTTCTGCACCTGCGCAGTACGGCACAGACCGGACCCGCTGTACTGTGCATGAGCGGCACAGCAGGACATCGCGCCTCTCGGTGACGTCGCCACAATTATGCAGGCTAATCACGCCCAGAGGGGCGTGATTACCGCTCCGGAGCGCCCAGGGGACCGTGACTACTTTCCGCAGCTCACCGCCCACTGTGACTACTTGGGGGCAATTTACATACAGGGCGCCAAGTTTGTAAAGTAAGTTTTCAGGCTGTACATTCCAGGGACGGGGGGTGTAGAAGCATGTTTGGGAAGTGTGCTGGGTGCTGCTACAGCACATTCCTATAGTGTTACAGGTGTTTTTTAAGTGATTGGTTCCCTTTAAAATGTGCTCCAAAATTGAAAATTAAAAATCTCGACCTTGTTCGATGTATGCAATTCTTAAATATTCAGTGTCTGGATCTAAATGAGCAGCTTACAAAGTTGAGATTCATTGACAACTAGGAAAGGAATCTGCTGATCTTTGAACAAATGCTCACTGGAGCATAGGGTGGTAGTATAGAAGTTCAGGAAGGTGAGGCAGCCAGCTGGTTGACAAAAAACAACGTAGAGGGAACAGCCCCAGGGAAATTAGTCCTGATCTGCACACCCGAACATGTTTGCAAAGTAGGTGGATGTCAGTTTAGCGGTAGCATTGCTGCAGGAAGACACTGTCTCTGACAGCCAGGGGGTGTCTGCTCCACTGAGAAGGGGAGAAGAGGAGTCGAGGACACTATCTCACAATTTACATATATATATTGGCCCAGATTCATCAGTCAGTGTGAGGGCAGAAACATAGCAACCAATCAGAGCACAGGTTTCACTTTCCCAAACTCATTAAGATATGAAAGCTGAGCTGTGATTGGTTGCTGTTGGCTAATCAGGATTTATTTTTGTCCTCAGACACAATGATAATAATTCTAGGCCGGTAATGCTTTATTAAAAAGTTTTAAAAACTTCAATATGTTCTTTTACTTATCTTGCACTATGTTTGTAAGGGGGCTTCTCTCTTGAATGATACTGAACTGTGAAGTCGGAAACATTTTGTTCTCTTTGCGCAGATGATTTAGAGGAAGCCTACAGCAAGTTAAGAATGTTGGTTAAAGAATATCTTGGTCTAACAGAGCCGGCCCTGCCTAATGAGGGTTCTAGCAGAGCTAAATCTGGAACTGGTGAGTTTAGTGAAAGGTTGAAATAGACAAAACCTACTTCTAGAAGGGTTTCTTTACATTGAGCCAGTTATAAAATGTCCCCATGCTTATACCCCTAACAATCAGCCTTACCATCTCATAAAATAGCTGAGCTATGCCATCCCCTTATGTTGGGTGGGGTTTGACCTTTTTGACCTCCATTAATTGAGAAATAAGCAGTGGCTGTTACATCTTCACAAACATATTGATCCTGAACTAAGGACGTTCATTGTTACCTCTGAATTTCTTAATAGAATGTATAAAAATGGATTTTCTAAACTTGACAACTACTTTAAAATGTACCTGTCGTTTGTTAAAACATTTTACATGTCATAGAGACATGTCAAAAGTTTCGGTTGATCCAGGTCGGAGCGCCGTACCAATCGGGAGAATGCGATGCAGTGCGTCCTCTTCCAGCTCGTTCTCCCTCTCCCTCCCAGCTCGTTCTTGTTCTCTATGACATACAAAATTTTTTTACAAATGACAGTGACACTTTGAAGAGTATTTTCCATTAACCCTTTAACTCTAGTTTCTACATCATTCACCATGTAGTAAAACTGACATGTTATCTAGATTCCTCAGGTCAGTGCAATATACCGATATTCAACTTATGTAGTACCAAGGGAGACCAGAAATTGTTCAGCAAGGATCAAACCAATTGCATGGAGCAATACCAAATATGTTTTTTTTTTTTACATGAAATATGGCGAAAGGATATATGGGATATATTCGTTAAGAGTTAAAATATATACTATTTTTATACATGTTTGTAGTCCCCCTAGGAGATTTCTATGAATAACTTGATTGCTCATAGAAACAATACAGTACCCATGTACTGCATTGATCCATACTTGAAAGTAAGAAAGAGAATTTGGAACAAAAATGATTCACCATGAACCTCAGACAAAACCAAGTCACTAGCACATGAGTTAATCTGGGCCAGAGTCCCAACTTTAAATATTGTCTGTGTATTTATGATATATTGTTACATTCTTTTTTTGTAGACTATGGAAAGCAACCTACTGGACCATCACCAAATGGACCATATAAATCTTCACAAAACAATGAATTTCAGGATTCTGCTGCAAGAAACTATTCTGCTAAAGTCTTTGTAAAAGTATCATCACAGAAGACTCCTGCTGTAAGTATGCCTGTGCTTTTTTGTATTTACGAAAGTAGTGATATGTCTGGAAATGTTATGAAAACCATTTGTGATATTGGTATTCATGTTCCAAGCAGAACTGTCAAAGTGGGAGTCTTGACAAGATTCAATCTGCTCAGATTTTAGGGTGTGCTATTGAATGTTAAATCTGTTTTCTGGATTTGCTGTGGATTTTACTTATTGCAGTGTAAAATCTAATACATGCAAATTTGGGGCATCTCAGCAGCAGATTTTTTTTTCACCACTTGTGCACATTTAGGTAACACTTTATTTCCTATTATATAGTCTCTCCTGTTTTTGTAACTGTTCCTATCAGGAAGAGGCATCGGTACAAAGGCGTCAGCAAGCGGCACGACAGGCTTTGGCGGGAAAGACTTCAGGGACATACACGCAACTGTTTCAGAGGTGAGATTTAAAGGAGATGTGTAATCGGAAAATGCTTTATTGTTAAAATCAAGTTTTAAATTATGTTAAATATATTTTTGAGATTTGGTGCTTTGTTCAAATGTTTCCTTTTACTTTCTAAATGTTATAAAATAATCCTGAAATCCTGTTTTCATTCTGGCCACTTCCCTGTACTCTGGGGAAAAAAAGTTTTTAAATCAATTGGTGTCAGAGTTTAAAAAATTTGTAATTGACTTTATTTTAAAATCTCTAGTTTTCCATTACTTATCAGCTGCTGTATGTCCTGCAGGAAGTATGTATTCTTTTCAGTCTGACACAGTGCTCTCTGCTGCCACCTCTGTCTATGACAGGTACTGTCCAGAGCAGCAGACAATTCCTATAGAAAACTTCTGCTGTAGATAGTTCCCTCCCATTGCCTCTCCTCACGAAAACGTATAGTTCCGAAACAAGCACATGACAAAAGTGGAGTACCAGAATGCTCCCTGGACAGCCCCTTAAAAAAAGCTTGTTTTAGGGTGCCTTCACACCTACCGTCTCGCAGCGTTAATAACGCTGCAAGTTGGCTAGGTCCTGGCAGATCACTGTCAGTATATACACGCAGCGGTCTGAACGACCGCTGCGTGTATGTAAATCTGCCGGCCACTTAACCCCTTCTGATGCCGGCCGGCCGCCTCCCGCTCAGCTCTGTACATTACCTGTCCTCGCTCCACGGGGTCCCGGCGTCCTGCTCTCGCGCCTGGCCAATCAGTGTTTTGCCCTGCCGCAGCCACTGATTGGCCGGGCAGGAGAGCAGGACGCCGGGACCCCGTGGAGCGAGGAGGTAATGTATACAGAGCTGAGCGGGAGGCGGCCGGCCGGCATCAGAAGGGGTTAAGCAGCCGGCAGATTTACATACACGCAGCGGTCGTTTAGACCTCTGTGTGTATGTACTGACAGTGATCTGCCAGGACCTAGCCGACTTGCAGCGTTATTAACACTGCGAGTCGGCAGGTGTGAAGGCACCCTTATGCTGTTTTTTACAGTGATTTGGAGGACACCAATAGTGTTTGATTAAATGCAAAGATTTTGGGCACTTTTTTCAACACATAATTTTCCCCTGTAATTTCCAAAGCAGTTCATTTTACAAGAGAAAACAGCCCTTGCATTGTGACAGTTGAGTGTATTTGAACCCGTGATTAGAGCCGAGTGACCAGTCTTCCTCTCCTGATCACATGTGGTTTTCTGCTGCACTATTACCACTTTGAACGAACCTGAAAAAAAGTTAAAAGTATAAACTACTGGTGATGCCCCAAATTAGTGAGATACTGGCAGGATGTTGCCTCCACTATCCAGTGTACGCTCTCCAGTTAAAACAGTCTCCCTTGGCCTTGTTTTGGGCTACGTGGAGGATTTAGACCTGACTAGTTCAGAAAAGTTGGCAGTAGCCCGGATATTATATATGGCCAGGAAATTCATAGTGCAATCGTGGCTTGACCAGGATCCCCCAGTGATTTCCACTTTGATAGCTAAAGTTTATTGGCTTACAGCCAACGAAAAAATAAGAGGCTTTAAAGAAATATGAAAAGATTTGGCCCAATGGCCTGACACCTTTGTCTCTCACGAGAGGCAGGACCTCTTCCTCGCTAGCAACTTGAGCATTACAGTTGTGGGGAGCATGATAGGAGGTGAAGTTGAGTTGTTGGGTCAAAGTGTTTACGTAGATGTGTTATGACAGAAGACACCAAGACTTCTTTTTGAATGGACGGTTTATTGTAATTCCATTTATACATTTACATTGGACTTTTGCTGCAGAGTACGGGATGTTGCCAAAGTTTTATGTACTGCTTTTTGTTTTTCCTTTTTAGCAGGGATTGTATTTTCATGCAAATAAAAAAAAAAATCAATAAAAATTACTTTGATAAAATAAGTATAAAATACATTTGCATATTTAATATAAAATCTCTCCCGCTGGAGTCATGCTGAATCTTTTGCTGACTTTACAGAGGTCCTGTAACAGCTCCAGCGACCTTGGGGACCCACAGACGTCTTCTAGACCCTACATCATGTTCATCTATGCAGCCAAGTGGCAGTAATGTTACAGCAGAACGTAGTTTCCCACCAGCTAGTCCTGAAACCAGGTAAAAAAAAAAAAAAATTGGATGATGGGGTGTTCAGATCTATCATCCCTGCGCCTGACACACATCAGTAAAAAGTTACACAATTTTTGCCAGTTTAAGTCCTGATGGGTGGACAGGGGGCACAGCAAGGTGTGGAGGGGGCTTGGCCTACACCTGTGCCCACCTTACCATGATTTACCCCTGCTATCAGGTGTAAATCAAGGCAAAAATCTATCGCAGATTCCTAAAACTTATGCATGGCAGCCTTAGATTTCTGTCTGTATGTCATACATGGACATCATACAACCAGAACCGAGAATTGCTCCAGTTCTAACAGTCTCAAGCCATCCTTACAATACCATGACAGCAATTCTTCTGAATGCCTGTCTGGCCTCAGCTTCCCCAAAATCAGTTGTATGCTGGGAGCTGGATGTCAGCAATCAGCCTGTTTTCTGGGAAGCATTGGCTTTGATGACACGATACCTTTTATTGACTTGAATGAGACACCGTACTGGCACTGCTGCAATGGTCAGTCAAACATGCAAGGATATGCGAGACAGTCTCTATGTTTGGGTGCTTCCAAGAAAACATATGCACAAATTCCATAAGTGTATCCAAGAAAAGAGATAACTTGAGGCACTCACCATTCGTAGAAAATTTCTTCGATTCAGCATGCGAAAAAGCGGTCACGTGTTCTGTGAGGTGTATGACGTTCCTACCTGCGAGTGCATGCTAGTCCAAATAGATACTGCACAGAGTTTTATCCAATAAAGAAGTTTTCTACGAATGGTGAGTGCCTCCAAATATCTCTTTTCTTGAATACAATACCTGCTTATAAATGTCCATCTGATGTTTTTTTTTTTTTTTTTTTATACATTTTCTATTAAATTATACATTAAATGTGATCAATTTCAGTTCCAAAGATTCAAGGCCGAGTTCAGGGCTGTCCTTGCTGTCTTCAGCTGGTGCCTTCTCTACAAGAAGATCATCCTCTCAGTCAACTCCTGGCGTTCATATTCATTCACCTCCTGAAAACAACATAGAACCATTGGACTTGTCTGGTATTGGACGTGAACAAGATAGCTTGTCAGGTTGGTACAGTCTTAAGATTTAATGCAAGCGTACCTCACTCACATCCTGTTTACACAGGAAGATGTGCTGCTGGTAAACAATTATTAATTGGCCTGTTCAAAAGATGTGATCAGCCACAGGCGTGGTTTTCCTGCTTCTCAGCTGACAATTTTACATGGGCTGATTTTTGGCCGAATAAGCGCCTCTAGCAACGCTAGTTGCCGATAATCAGCCAGTGTAGGGGTCCATTTACACAGAGATTATCTGACAGATTATCTGGATTTGAAGCCAAAGCCAGGAATGGATTTGAAAAGAGAAGAAATCTCAGGCTTTCCTTTGACTAGAGATAAGCGAACCTTTGGCCGAACAGGCGCCTCTAGCAACGCTAGTTGCCGATAATTAGCCAGTGTAGGGGACCATTTACACAGAGATTATTTGACAATTATCTGCCAAAGATTTGAAGCCAAAGCCAGGAATGGATTTGAAAAGAGAAGAAATCTTAGGCTTTCCTTTATGACTAGAGATGAGCGAATCTCGAGCATGCTCGAGTTGATCCGAACCCGAACTTTCGGAATTTGATTAGCGGTGGCTGCTGAAGTTGAATAAAGCCCTAAGGCTATGTGGAAATCATGGATATAGTCATTGGCTGTATCCATGTTTTCCAGACAACCTTAGAGCTTTATCCAACTTCAGCAGCCGCAGCTAATCAAATACCGAACGTTCGGGTTCGGATTGACTCGAACCTGGTTCGCTCATCTCTATTTATGACCTGATCTCTGTTTATAGTCTGTTTCTGGCTTTGGCTTCAAATCTTTGGCAGATTATCTGTCAGATAATCTTTCTGTGTAAACGCACCATAAAGGGACCTTATTTGGATCCCCACTGGGAAGCTGTTTAATTACATAGAAAATGTCTGACCTGTTAATTGCAAATTATTTCTATATCTATTTCTCAGTTCATCTATTGTACAAAAAAGAGAGAGGAGGGCAGCAAACCTAACTTGTGTATCTTGCTTTTGTCCGTGAACTTGGCAGGTGACAAAAAATATGTGGGAAATACCCCAGAGACCCCACGGCTTCCATCTACAAATCGTTCGGATGTGAGTGCTTCCAAATCCAAATCCACATCATCTTCACCCCGAATCTATAGAAGACATTCGGGCTCCAATACCAAACCAATTCTACCACCTATTCCATCAGGACGCAAGAAGTCAACAACTTAGTTTTCGCTTTCAAACAACACTTAGTGGTTTACTGTTAATTTACACTGATCTGACCAGATTATTATTTATGATGATTTTATTTTGGATGTCTAGACTTGTTTGTAAGGAACATATTATTTTTATGCAGATCCATTTATAATATATTTACACTGTATATTGCATTTACTATATTTGTAGAACATTTTTAAAAATAGCTATTTTCCTCAACTTTTTCTGAAAAAAGATACAATTAAACAGGTTTCTCATTAGAATAAAACTCCACAGGTTCCTATTTTCTGACCAGGACAGGCATATGTATTATATATAGAGATGAGCGAACCTCGAGCATGCTCGAGTCGATCTGAACCCGAACTTTCTGCATTTGATTAGCGGTGGCCGCTGAACTTGGATAAAGCCCTAAGGCTATGTGGAAAACATGGATATAGTCATTGGCTGTATCCATGTTTTCCAGACAACCTTAGAGCTTTATCCAAGTTCAGCAGCGTCAGCTAATCAAATACCGAACGTTCGGGTTTGGATCGACTCGAACCCGGTTTGCTCATCTCTAATTATATCATGTCTTTACTAGAGATGATCGAGCCTTGTCGAACCTTCCCCATTTGATTCCCGATGCCTTCCCGGTCCGGACTGGGATATTCTCAGGTCGGGCACTCACCAGGTGAGCTGGATGAACTGTTGGCTGCTTTAGCCCCTTCCCCCAATATGACGTCCAGGGACGTCATGAAAAGCAGTGGCAGAACGCATCATGACGTCCCTGGACGTCATGCTTTCCCTGCCTCCCCACCTCTGTCCCTAGGTGAGATCGGGCAGCAGGAGGAGGCTGTGTCACACAGCATCCTCCTGCTGCCACTGCCCGGAGGAGAGCCGCGCTCCCCCCCCGGGCAGTTAACCCCATAAACGCCGTGGTCAATGCGACCGCAGCGTCTATGGCGAGATTCAGTGTCCCCCGCCGATCGGGCGGCGGGGGGAGGCTGCAGAACACTGCCTCCCCCCCACCGCCACTCAATATGTGTCCCCCGGCCCCCTCCCCTCGTCCCCCGATACCGGCGGATCGCCGCTACTACCGTTTTAGCGGCAATCCGCAGGTACCGGGCATTACCGGCGCCGCCGATAGCTTTCATCTCCCCCCACCGTGGATTCACGGTGGGGGGAGATGAAAAATGTCCCCTCAGATCCCAGATCAGCCCCCCGATCACCCTACCCGGGCGGCCATCAGATCCAAGATGGCCGCCCCCATCCCTGCGAACAAACGATGTTTGTTCGCAGGGATGGAAATGAATTCGTGATCAAAGCCCCATGCTCTCCGCCACCGGAGGTAGCGGAGAGCATGGTGCAGTGACCGGGGACCCCCCCCCGTGTGGTCCCGGAGCAGGTGATCGGCGGTATATACTATATACCGCAGATCGCCTGTTCCCAGTGCTGATCAGCACTTTTTATCCCCTGTCACCATAAATCATTGGTGACAGGGGATAAAAAGTGTCACCGTGCCCCCCCCCCCCCCCCAAGTCGCCCCCCCCCCCCCCCAGTCACCCCCCCTTCCCCACATACGTTACCTGATCCACGGAGCTCCGTCCTCCTCGACGTCCAGGCTGATTCTGAAGTGCGCATGCGCTCCAGAATCATTTATCTCAGAAAATTTAAAGTGACAGAGACCAATTTGGTCTCTGTCACTGAACTATGATTACTGTGATAGAAAATATCACAGTAATCATAGTAATACAGTGAAAATTAATGTATAAAGTACAAAAAGTGAAAAACATACAAAAAAAATAAAACACACACTTTTTATTATAGTAATAATTGCAGTTTACTCCCAGATTACCCCTAGCCCCCCCAAATTACCCGTAACCACCGCAGGTTGCCCATATCCGACCCAGATTGCCCGTAACCACCGCACGTTGCCCATAACCACCGCACGCTGCCCATAATCACCGCACGTTGTCACTAACCACCGCACGTTGCCCATAACCACCGCACGCTGCCCATAATCACCGCACGTTGTCACTAACCACCGCACGTTGCCCCCGACCACCGCACGTTGCCCCCGACCACCGCACGTTGCCCCCGACCACCGCACGTTGCCCCCGACCACCGCACGTTGCCCCCGACCACCGCACGTTGCCCCCGACCACCGCACGTTAAAGGTTCCCATCCCAGATTACCTATAAGCACTTCAGTTTATCCGTAACCACCCCACGTTGCCCGTAACCACCCCACGTTGCCCGTAACCACCCCACGTTGCCCATAACCACCCCACGTTGCCCGTAACCACCCCAGATTATCTGTAACCACCCCTCATTACCTGTAATCATTTTTTTATTGTATTTTAGTAACTGCGCTATTCTAATAACCATTACTAGCTGCGGTTTTGCTCCAGCAAATTGGCGCTCCTTCCCTTCTGAGCCCTGCTGTGTGCCCATACAGTGGTTTATGCCCACATATGGGGTACCGTTGTACTTAGGAGAACCTGCGTTACAGATTTTGGGGTACATTTTTTCTCCCATTCTTCGTGAAATTGAGAAATTTTAAACTAAACGAACATTTATTGGAAAAATTCGAGTTTTTCATTTTTACTGTCTTATTTTGAATACTTTCCTCTAATACCTGTGGGGTCAAACCGCTCACTGCACCCCAAGATGAATTCTTTGAATGGTGTACTTTCCTAAATGGGGTGACTTTTGGGGGGGTTCTCTTCTGCTGACACTACAGGGGCACTGCAAACGCACCTGGCGCTCAGAAACTTCTTCGGAAAAATCTGCACTGAAAATGCTAATTGGCGCTCCTTCCCTTCTGAGCCCGGCTGGGTGCCCATACAGTGGTTTATGCCCACATATGGGGTACCGTTCTACTCAGGGGAACCTGCGTTACAGATTTGGGCATGCAGCTTCTCTCCTGTTCCTCGTGAAATTGAGAAATTTCAAACTAAACAAACATATTATTGGAAAAATTCAAGTTTTTCAATTTTACTGTCTTATTTTGAATACTTTCCTCTAATACCTGTGGGGTCAAAATGGTCACCACACCCCAAGATGAATTCTTTGAGGGGTGCACTTTCCAAAATGGGGTGACTTTTGGGGGGGTTCTCTTCTGCGGACACTACAGGGGCGCTGCAAACACACCTGGGGCTCAGAAACTTCTTCAGCAAAATCTGAACTGAAAATGCTAATTGGCGCTCCCTTCCTTCTGAGCCCTCCTGTGTGCCCATACAGTGGTTTATGCCCCCATATCGGGTACTGTTGTACTTAGGAGAACCTGCGTTACAAATTTTGGGGTGCGGATTCTCTCATGTTCCTTGTGAAATTGAGAAATTTTAAACTAAACGAACATATTATTGGAAAAATTCGAGTTTTTCCTTTTTACTGTCTAATTTTAAATACTTTGCTCTAATACCTGTGGGGTCAAAATGGTCACCACACCCCAAGATGAATTCTTTGAGGGGTGTACTTTCCAAAATGGGGTGACTTTTGGGGGGGTTCTCTTCTACGGACACTACAGGGGCACTGCAAACGCACCTGGCGCTCAGAAACTTCTTCAGCAAAATCTGAACTGAAAATGCTAATTGGCGCTCCCTTCCTTCTGAGCCCCGCTGTGTGCCCATACAGTGGTTTATGCCCACATATGGGGTACCATTGTATTCAGGAGAACCTGCGTTACAATTTTTGGGGTACTTTTTTTTTTCTCTTTTTCCTTGTGAAATTGAGAAGTTTCAAACTAAACGAACATATTATTAGAAAAATTCGTGTTTTTCATTTTTACTGTCTAATTTTGAATACTTTCCTCTAATGCATGTGGGGTCAAAATGCTCATCCTACCCCAAGATGAATTCTTTGAGGGGTGTACTTTCGAAAATGGAGTGACTTTTGGGGGGATTCTATTCTGCTGACACTACAGGGGCACTGCAAACGCACCTGGCGCTCAAACTTTTTCAGAAAAATCTGCATTAAAAAAGCTAATTGGCGCTCCTTCCCTTCTGAGCCCGGCTGTGTGCCCATACAGTGGTTTACGCCCACATATGGGGTACCGTTGTACTCAAGAGAACCTGTGTTACAAATTTTGGGGTGCAGATTCTCTCATGTTCCTTTTGGAAAGGAGAAACTTTAATCTAAACATATATATTATTGGAAAATTAAAATTTTCTATTTTTTTAAGGCCTAATTGTAAATACTTTCCTCCAGCCCCTGTAGGGTTAAAATGCTCATTATACCCCTAGATTAATTCTTTAAGGTGTCTAGTTTCCAAAATGGGGTCACTTATGGGGGTTTCCAGTATACAAGCCTCCTAAATCAACTTAAAAAAAGAACTGGTCCCTAAAAAAAAATCAGTTTTGGAAACTTTCACAAAATGTGATAATTTGCTAATAAATTTCTAAGCCCTATAACAGCCTAAAAAAGTAAAATATGTTTCCCAAATTATGCCAGAATAAAGAGGACATATTGGTAATGTGATTTAGTAACTAATTTATGTGCTATGACTTCCTTTTTTAGAAGCAGAGAATTTCAGAAGTTCATAAAATGCAAAATTTTCAAATTTTTCATGATATTTTGATGTTTTTCACAAAAAACACACAAAGTAATGACCAAATTTTGCGACTAATATAAAGTGCCATATGTGACGAAAAAACAATCTCAGAATCGCTAGCATACGTTAAAGCATCACTGAGCTATAAGTGCATAAAGTGAGACAGGTCAGATTTTGAAAAATGAGCCTGGTCATTAAGGCCAAAACAGGCTGCGGAGGCAAGGGGTTAACTGTCGTGACACAGCCAAACAGCTCTGTCGCTACTGTACCCATTGAGATTCAGAGTTTTCCTGCTCCCAGCATGATATTAATACATCATGCTGGGCGGAGAAACAGTCTATTGCAGGCCTTCCCCGTCTGTAGGGCATGTAATTTACGGAACGCGTGGATAAGCCCTTAGTGTAACAGTGTTCCTTGTTATGCTGTTTCTTTCCATTCTGCTCACATACAGTAACATCATTCAGCTCTTGCATAGGTAACCCCTTCTCCACCACAAGCCATCTATAGTAGTGTACTGTAAATTCTCTTCCAACACAATGTAGCCTCTTCAGCCTGGCATAGCAGTGCTGTAATGAGATTGGCCTGAGAACTAAGAGAAAGTAACACTGTGTGTGTGTGTGTGTGTGTGTGTGTGTGTGTGTGTGTTTTCTAAGGGCAAACAGCCATTCGGAGAGAATGAGAAATAGTTGTGCATTATAGAGGGAACTCTTATGAGCTCAATTACAGCAGTCACAGTGCTAAAATCACATTGTTAACACTATGAAGGGTTAGTGTAAGAAAATTATGCATTTTTTAAAACTCACGGTACAGTTTAGGCACATGCAACGACTAGAAGATTCATGCTAGATCTTGGCATTTTATAAAATCATAAAAAGAAAACTCCCCCCCCCCCCCCCCCCAAGCATGGCCTTAAAGAGGATGTACCATCAGATACATCCTCTTTAATCTGATCCAGGGATAGAACAGCGCCGTCACGGGGAAGTCGGTGCCGCGGTCCGCTTTTTAAACCGCGGCCCGGGATCTTAGAGGGAGAGTTATGAAACTGGTGTAAAGTAGAATTGTCTTAGTTGCCACTAGCAACCAGATTTCACTTTTCACTCATAGAAACATAGAAGATTGTCGGCAGAAAAAGACCACTGGGTCCATCTAGTCTGCCCTTTTAGTATTTTCTTTCTTATTATCTTAGGATAGATATATGTCTATCCCAGGCGTGTTTAAATTCTGTTATTGTAGATTTACCAACCACCTCTGCTGGAAGTTTTTTCCAGGTATCTACTACTCTTTCAGTAAAATAATATTTTCTTACATTGCTTCTGATCTTTCCCCCAACTAACCTCTCACTGTGTCCTCTTGTTCTTGAGCTCAGTTTTTTACTAAAAACACTCCCCTCTTGAACCTTATTTAGTCCCTTAACATACTTAAAGGTTTCAATCATGTCCCCCCTTTCCTGTCTTTCCTCCAGACTATACAGATTCAAATCTTTAAGTCGTTCCTGATATGGTTTATGCCTCACACCCTCCACCATTTTTTTTGCCCGTCTTTGGACCCGTTCTATTTTATCAATGTCCTTTTGTAGGTGAGGTCTCCAGAACTGGACACAGTGTTCCAGAAGTGTTCTCACCAGAGCTCTATACAGCGGGATCACAATCTCCCTCTTCCTACTGGTTATACCTCTAGCTATACACCCCAGCATACGATTTGCTTTCCCCACCACCTGGTTGCACTGGTGACTCATTTTAAGGCTGTTAGATATCACTACCCCTAAATCCTTCTCTTCTGAAGTATTTTCCAACACAGTACAATAAAAAGAAGGAAGAAACTGAACTGCACTCACCGCTAAAAAATGTCTTTATCTTTATTTATCCATCTTTGTTAAAAAAACACACTGGACAGGGTGCTGGACAGAGTGCAGATAGTGCGGCGGCAGACGCCACAGAGGTAAGGTGACAGGCTGTTTCACGCCTCTTTTCCGGCGCTTCTACGGACCACCCTCCTTTCTACGTCATCACGTTATTTAAATATCATAGCTTACTGTGACGTCAGAATCATGTGATAGTGATTAGTGAAGACCAACAAATATACATAATATATATAATAAAACCAAGGATCCATTGTATATATTGCACATAGATACTAGAGGAGGTTCCGATCTACTCTTTCATTCAAGCCTCCAGGGCCTTCCGCCTCTGTACGTATAATCCACAGCAGTTCAGTTCTTAAGAGCATGCGTTGTCTATCTTGCCCTACCTTACCAGGGACTCTTTCTATACCAGCATATCTTAAGACTGAAAAATCATTATCATGGCTCTCTCTCATATGATTAATAAGTCTTGTAGCTCCTATACCCGTTTTTAGGGAGTAAATATGCTCCCTGAAGCGAGTACACATGGCTCTTCTAGTTTGGCCGATATAAGATCGGCCACACGGGCAGAGAGTACAATATACCACAAAGGTGGTTTTACAACAAATGAAATCTTTTATGGTAATATCAACCCCATTTAGGCAGAGGTGTTTGCCTTTTATCATAGCTGGACACCATTTACAGGAACCACACTTATAATTCCCTACTAGATCATTTCTTAACCATTTGTCCTTTTTAGAAACAAACTTACTGCGGACCAGGTTATCCTTTAAATTTGCACTTCTTCTAAAGGTGACATACGGTTTATTATTAACCCATTCTCCCAAAGTGGGATCCCCTTCCAACATACTCCAGTATTTGTTTATTACGCTGCGAATTTGGGGGGCCATGGGTGATAATTTGAAAGAGAACGCAAATCTGTCACTCTTCCCTTTCTTTTTTCTGTTAGTTGCTCCTTTTAGTAGTGTGAGTCTATTCTTCATTTTAGCTTTATTATAGGCTTCATCTAACAGCGATTTAGGATATCCTCTCTGGAGCAGGCGTAGAGTCAAATCGTCCGCCTGCCGCAAAAAGGACTCCATATCACTGTTGATGCGGCGCAATCTCAAGTACTGGCCGTAGGGGACTGCCTTCTTTGTAGACTCCGTATGATAGCTGTTATAGTGGAGTAGTGTATTAGAAGATGTGGGTTTTCGGTAGCCCTCTGTTTTTAGACCCTCGATATCTTTGACTCTACGCCTGCTCCAGAGAGGATATCCTAAATCGCTGTTAGATGAAGCCTATAATAAAGCTAAAATGAAGAATAGACTCACACTACTAAAAGGAGCAACTAACAGAAAAAAGAAAGGGAAGAGTGACAGATTTGCGTTCTCTTTCAAATTATCACCCATGGCCCCCCAAATTCGCAGCGTAATAAACAAATACTGGAGTATGTTGGAAGGGGATCCCACTTTGGGAGAATGGGTTAATAATAAACCGTATGTCACCTTTAGAAGAAGTGCAAATTTAAAGGATAACCTGGAGCTGGGGGCGGCGCGTCATGACGTAGGACGCACGCCGCTGGAGGCTCTGCTCTCCCTTCCCCTCCTCCTCCCCTCTCCTCCTCCGTTCAAGCGGCTCCAGCTAAGGCCCCCGAGATGAAGTGATGACGCCCCTGGGAAGTCCCTGGTATCCCGGACGGGCAGGTGGTCAAGGATATGCCAGGTGGAAATACTGACCGGAGGATGGACTGGGAGGCTGACTGCAGCCGGACTCTAACCACTTGGTGCAAGGAGAGGATGTTCCGGAGGTGGACAAAAGGTGTATTGCGTGGCGTGGAGTGGGGGGACGGGATATTTCCCCGAAGAGTTGCCGCAGGCGGCGGGTTGGAAGGCCCCGGTATGTCACGTGGGGCCGAGGACCAATAAGAATGCGCCCTGTCGGGGGCCTGATCTGTGAGGCGCTGCTTGGTCCTGGTTAGGCGGGCAGCCGGGGCGCAGATGAAGCATTGCCCTGACATCACCGTGGAAGTGTCTGCTGGTCCAGAGCATTGCAGGGGACTAAAAGCTGCTCTGTGGAAAGTGCTGATTTGCTTTTTCGGGACTGCAATTGGGGTCAAGGTACAGTGTAAAATATATGGATTCTGTTAGACGCCTTTCTGGATCTGACCCTGCAATATTAAGTATGTTCTATTATGATTTACATGAGTGAAGCTAATGCTGATGTCTCTTCTGTAGCTATTTCTGCCATTTGAGGGGGAGGAGTGGCCATTATGACCTCAAGAAACTCTAATAAGAAAGCTGGAACAGCGAAAGATAAGTCTGTCAAGCTTGATGAATATATGAAATCCCCTGTGAATTATGCTAAAGTAGTGGCTTCTCGCTCCCCTTCACCTATGGTGAATTCTGCTGGGTCTCGATATGCTGCGCTCCAGGAGGAGGGGGGGGAGACGGCCGCAGAGGAGGGCAATCTGGCGGCAGGTGGTAAACTGGATGCAATATTATCTGAAGTGAAAGGTTGCAGTAAATCTTTGGTGGACTTATCATTGCAAGTTGGCTCGCTCTCTACAGATGTCAATCTAATAAGGGATGATTTATCCAAAATCAGAGAAAGAGTCTTATCACTTGAGAAATCCGTACCAGGTTTGGAGGAGGAAATTGTGTGTTTAAAAAAGACTGTGTCTGATCATGGAAAACAGATTAAAACGTGTAATGATAAGATTACTGACCTAGAGGACCGCTCTCGTCGGTCTAATGTGAGGATTCTTGGACTTCCTGAGGGGTCGGAATCAGAGGATGTTGTCAAATTTTGTCATAAGTGGTTAATAGATCTTTTTGGAAGGGACTCTTTTTCGGAATTGTTTGGCATTGAAAGGGCTCATAGGATCCCAAGCAAACCCCTCCCGCCCGGCTCCTCTCCTAGAGCATTACTAATTAAAATGGTTTGTTCCAGCGATCGTGATGCTATACTGAAGCTGGCAAGGAAAAAGGACGATGTGCTGTTTAATGGGGGGAGAGTGGCATTCTTTCCGGACTTCTCCAAGGCTACTCAGGTCAAGAGAATATCGTTTAGAGATATAAAGAGGAGGTTACATCAAGCTGGCATATCTTTTTCATTACTTTTTCCGGCCAGATTACGAGTGACTTATAAGGATTCTGTCTGTTTTTTTTCTTCACCTGCAGATGCTTTGAAGTGGATGGAGGGGGCGGGAATAGATTAAAATGGATCGGGGAGGTTGGGGGGGGGGGGGGGGGTTGGGGGGGGTGGGGGAGCAGTGGCCAGCGGTGGTTGCCGGTTTTCGAAGAGGTGCCCTAGCATGAGTTGTCTGGGGTGCCAGTTGGGGGGGGGGGAGGGGGGAGGGGGGGGGGAGATATGGGGAGGGTATGGGGAGGAGGGAGGATTCCTGCGGGGGGTGGGGGATGTAGTAGAGGTAATTGATTTTGTTATATGCCGGGGTTTTTTTTTTTTTTTTTTTTATTTTTTTATTTTCCTCTTTCTCCCTTTTCTCTTTCTCTCTTTTCCCTCTCCTCTTCTAGATTATGAGCGGGAGTAAGTGTAAGTTTCTTTTTTGGAATGTAAGAGGCTTGGGAGATCGGGTTAAGAGATGTGCAATGTTTGACCGAATATCTAAATTTCTTCCCGCTATAGTCTGCTTGGCGGAGACACATTGTTCTTTAGATAACATCGGGAAGATTAAAAGAAGGTGGGCCTCGCATCAATTTCATACAGTGTATTCCAGCTTTTCGGCTGGGGTTTCTATATATGTACATAGGGGGGTCCCCTTTCAGGAGCTGGATTCGAGAATTGACTCCCTAGGTAGATATATTTTTTTACACTGTAGGATTTATGATGCTGTGGTTGTGTTGGCCGCAGTTTATGTTCCCCCTCCATATTCACATAAAGTGTTATTGAAATTGATCGAATTTCTGCAAGAGAAGGGGGATATCCCGTTGTTCGTGCTTGGTGATTTCAATTGCCCAATGGATAACCATAATGATAGAAGAGGTAGGATGAGGGAAGAACTCTCACGTCCTACCCCTTTAGCTAAGGTAGTAGAAGAACTAGATTGGTATGATGTATGGAGGAGCCTCTATGGTCTCACTCCGGTATTCTCGTGTTTTAGTGCCTCTCATGGTGCGGCCTCCCGTATAGACCTTGTATTCTGTAACAGTATCTCTATAAAGTGGGTGGGGTCACTTAGGTATGAGCCCAAATCACTCTCTGATCATTCTCTGTTGGTGCTGGGGATTGGGATTCCTGGATTTGCCGTAAGCCTTAGAAGGGAGTTTAGGTTTAACCCTTATTGGTTATCCCTATTGGATCAAAAACAGGTGATTAGGGAAGAAATTGAATTTTTTTGGAATACGAATAGAGATTCTACGCAGTTGCAGTTTGTCTGGGACGCACTTAAGACCTTCTTGAGGGGGGTACTTTATAGGGAAGTGAATCGTAAAAAAAGGCAATATCATAGTGAGGAGAGTTTGATTAGAACCAAGCTTAATACCGCAGAGGCGGAGTTCGTAGAGAATCCATCTCGGGAAAATGGGCAGGAACTAAAGCGGCTGCAAAATAACCTGAAAGAGTTTTTATTATTAAAGGCGCAACAAAAGATCTTTTTTCAGGGTCAGACCCGCTTCTTAGAGGGGGGAAAGGCGGGGAAGTTCCTTGCCAGACTGGTTCAGAATCAAGATCCGAAAAAATGCATTACTATGTTAGCAGATGAACAAGGGAGACAAATACGTGATCCTGATGCGATTCAGAATATTGTCTTGCGGCATTTCCAGGAAGTCTATAGTTCCTCTAGTTCAGTGGATGAGGGTGGGACGAACTCACTGTTGGGGGGTCTAGAGTTACCTGTTATGAATCCTGAACAAAAGATTATGCTGAATAGACCCATAACGGTGAAGGATCTTTTACAATCACTTAGTAGCTTTAGAGGTCAGTCCACACCAGGAACGGATGGGCTGCCCTTTGAAATTTATAAAGAATTCCAAGATATCCTTCTCCCTAAGCTGTTAGAGGTATTTAAGGAAAGCTGCAGGCTGGGATGTCTACCCCGGTCTATGCGGGAGGCTAGCATCGTGCTTATTGGAAAAAAAAATAAGGATCCGGTTAAAATAGACTCTTACCGTCCTATTTCGCTATTGAATACAGATTGTAAGATTCTGGCTAAAGTGCTCGCACAGAGATTAGCGGAAGTGGCTCCGGAGATGATAGGGGCAGAACAAACGGGGTTTGTACCCGGTAGATTTTTACAGGATAATATATCTAGAGTGTTTGCGAATTTGCAGATAGACTCCGGTGGTCCCCGCTCCATCCTGTCGATCGATGCTACTAAAGCTTTCGACAGGGTGGAGTGGGGATTTCTCTGGAAAGTTTTGGAGAGATTTGGAGTGGGAGGGAACTTTATTTTTTGGGTGAAGTTGCTTTACTCTCTCCCTATGGTTAGAGTTATGATTAATGGTAATCCCTCTGATTGGTTCTCTCCTTCACGTGGTACTAGACAGGGGTGTCCCCTTTCGCCTCTTCTTTTTGTTTTTTATATTGAACCCTTGGCTGCTCTAATAAGGTCCTCACAGCAGATATCGGGCTTTGGGTTAAGAGGTATAAATGAGAAGATTTTGTTATATGCTGACGATATTATATTATTTGTTAAGGGGGGAAGAGGAGATATTTTGACTGCTATGGACTTGGTAGACAGGTTTGGAGCTGTATCGGGTTTGGAAGTTAACTGGACAAAGTCGGCGTTGCTCCCTCTCGAACCAGATGAATCATTGAGAGATTTGAGGGTGTCGGTGGTACCGATTGGGGGGTCTATTGAATATCTGGGTGTCAGGATTTCGGGTAATGTTGGGGATTTCCTTGGTCTGAACCTTTCCCCTCTGCGGGGGAAGATTCAGAGTAAGCTGAATCTATGGGCCCAGTTAGTATCCGCTATGGCAGACAGACTAGCTTTAATCAAAATGGTTATTTTGCCCCAGGTATTGTTTTTCTTATATTCTGCCCCTATCTGGATCCCAAAATCATGGTTTGAAAAATTGTCTACAATGTTAAACTCCTTTATCTGGAAGGGCAGGCCCAGACTTAAGTATAAAAATTGGACTGGAAGATTGGATGAGGGGGGTCTTGGATTGCCGGATTTTTTTATTTATTACTTAGCAATTGGGGTGCAGGATTTACACAGGGGGGATTCTTTCTGTTATAAGTTATATTTTGGAAAATTCTAAGTGGGAATATGCAGATGCACTGGTGGGGGCTGATGCTGCCTTTGGTGGTGGCAGAAGTTTAACACAGGTTAAAAAATATTGTAACATTTGGAAACACTTGAAGAAAATATGTAAGTGCACTTTTTATTTTGATTTTTCGTCACTTTGGGGGAATGAGGAACTTGAGGAATTCCTTAAATTTCCAAATGCACGTTTCTGGGAAAATAGAGGGTTAAAACGTTTGAATCAGCTGATAGTGGATGGGAATTTTATTTCTTTTGAGGACTGTAAAAAACTTTTTATGTTGTCAGATTCGCACTATTTTTGGTATTTACAATTGTTGAACGTTTATAAAAGCTCTGTTAAAGAGGCTGGTTGGCACATAGAGTCACATCCGTTTTTTGAATATTTAAGGTCACTCCCGAAGGGGAAGAAAGTATTGTCGGGGGTTTATAAGTATCTGGTTCGTGAGAGGAGCAATCCATATCTGTCCAGGATGAGGGAAAAGTGGGCACTTAGAATAGGAAATGTTAGCGATTCCCAATGGGAGGTAATGAAGAAGAATTGTAGGATAAATTCGATTAGCGCCTCCCATCGCTTGATATCGGCTAAGATCTTATACAGAGTTTACCTCTCCCCGGAAAGGTTGCATATTATGCATTGTAGGACAGACTCTATCTGTCCGAAATGTCAGCAAGAACATGCAGATTTTTTTCACTTGGTGTGGGATTGTCCACTAGTTCAGACTTTCTGGGGTGAGGTAATAGGGTTTATGAAGAACTTAATGGGCATGGTGTTTGAGGAGGATACCTTTTCATTATTGATGGGGGCCTTCTCTTCTGAGGTGGGAGATGGTAGATGTATAAATAAACTTACTACTCTGGTGAAGGTGGTAATTTCCCGTTATTGGATGGGTCCTTCTTCTCCTCCTTTTGGGGAATGGGAGCAATTAGTGGAAAGAGTGTACAATTATGAAAAATCTCTGGTTAAAAAACAATCATGTAAAGCACTGACTAGGTTCTGTAAGATATGGGTGAAATGGGAAAATAGGAAAATGAATTGATGAGGTTTCCCCCCCTCCTTTTTTTTTTTTTTTTTTTTTTTTTCTCTCTCTCTTTCTCTTTCTTTTCTCTCTTATTTTCTACATCCTCTGTGGGCGGGTGGGTGGGTGGTGGGGAGGGGAAGGAAAAGGAAAAAAAGAAAGGGAAGGGAAGGGGAGGGGGAGGGGAGGGGAGGGAAGGAGAAAAAAAAAAAAAAAAGAAAAAAAGGGAAAAAGGTACTGTACACTGCATAAGGATGGTTAGAGCAAGAGTCGTGGGCCATTCTGGGTTGTTAAAACAGGCATGATTTCTTAGCGGCTTTTTTGTATTGGATGTTATTAGGCACAAAGAGGACTGGAATGGTGTTTTAATGTCTTTTATAATGTTTTATGCCACTGTGGAGAAATAAAAGTACTAAATGAAAAAAAAAAAAGGATAACCTGGTCCGCAGTAAGTTTGTTTCTAAAAAGGACAAATGGTTAAGAAATGATCTAGTAGGGAATTATAAGTGTGGTTCCTGTAAATGGTGTCCAGCTATGATAAAAGGCAAACACCTCTGCCTAAATGGGGTTGATATTACCATAAAAGATTTCATTTGTTGTAAAACCACCTTTGTGGTATATTGTACTCTCTGCCCGTGTGGCCGATTTTATATCGGCCAAACTAGAAGAGCCATGTGTACTCGCTTCAGGGAGCATATTTACTCCCTAAAAACGGGTATAGGAGCTACAAGACTTATTAATCATATGAGAGAGAGCCATGATAATGATTTTTCAGTCTTAAGATATGCTGGTATAGAAAGAGTCCCTGGTAAGGTAGGGCAAGATAGACAACGCATGCTCTTAAGAACTGAATTGCTGTGGATTATACGTACAGAGGCGGAAGGCCCTGGAGGCTTGAATGAAAGAGTAGATCGGAACCTCCTCTAGTATCTATGTGCAATATATACAATGGATCCTTGGTTTTATTATATATATTATGTATATTTGTTGGTCTTCACTAATCACTATCACATGATTCTGACGTCACAGTAAGCTATGATATTTAAATAACGTGATGACGTAGAAAGGAGGGTGGTCCGTAGAAGCGCCGGAAAAGAGGCGTGAAACAGCCTGTCACCTTACCTCCGTGGCGTCTGCCGCCGCACTATCTGCACTCTGTCCAGCACCCTGTCCAGTGTGTTTTTTAACAAAGATGGATAAATAAAGATAAAGACATTTTTTAGCGGTGAGTGCAGTTCAGTTTCTTCCTTTTTATTGTATTGTACTGCCTAACTTGTTTTGAACTGGCACCGCCGTGATTACTGCTGCTCCACACTTTGCAATTCTTGGGCTGGGATTAGTAGTGCCACCATGAACTTCTGTTTTACGATATGATTTTCCAACACAGTACTGCCAATGTGATACTCTGATAGAGGATTCCTCCTCCCCAAGTGCATTATTTTACATTTGGAAACGTTAAACTTCAATTTCCACTGTTTGGACCACTTATCTAGCAAAGCTAAATCATGTTCCATATTACTGACACCTCCAGGAATATCCACCCTATTGCACACTTTTGTGTCGTCAGCAAACAGACAAACTTTACCTACCAACCCTTCTCCTATGTCACTTACAAACATATTAAAAAGAATAGGACCCAGAACAGACCCTTGTGGCACACCACTTGTAACCAGTCTCTGCTCAGAATATACACCATTAACAACAACCCTCTGATCCTTCAGCCAACCACAAATCCACTGAACTATCCAGCGATTTAGTCCAATTTTCTCCAACTTCTCTATCAGCTCTTTATGGGGAACTGTATCAAAAGCTTTGCTGAAGTCCAGATAGGCGATATCCACAGCACCACCTTCATCCAGCACTTTTGTGGCATAATCAAAGAAATCAATGAGATTAGTCTGACATGATCGGCCCTCAGTAAAGCCATGCTGGTTTGGATTCATCAAATTGTTGATTTTTAGGTGATCCATTATCTTCTTTTTTAGAAGAGTTTCCATCATTTTCACTACTACAGATGTCAGGCTCACTGGCCTGTAGTTACTGGGCTCTTCTCTATTCCCCTTCTTGTGGATTGGTATAACATTGGCTGTTCTCCAATCATCGGGGACATCTCCTGTTAGCAGGGATTGGTTATACAGATCTGTCAGGGGGGCAGCAATCACAGATCTGAGTTCTTTAACCCTTAGACGACCCTGGACGTAGGGTTACGTCATGGAAGTCTGTCCCCAGACGACCCATGACGTAACCTTACGTCCTGGGTGTTTCTCCCGCTATGAAGCGTGCTCCGGAGCGGAGCGCGCTTCATAGCAGGTGGGGGCCGGCTGCAATCAGCAGCCGGGACCTCACCGGCAATGACACGCTGCAGCGATCGCGCTGCCGCGTGTCATTAACCCCTTAAACGCCGCGATCGTTTAAGTGTAAGTGACAGGGGGAGTCCCCTGTCACTTACCGATCGGGACCCCCGCAGTGTGACTGCGGGGGTCCTGATCGTTGAAACGGACTGCCGGAGGTCTCTCACCTGCCTCCGTGCGGTCCGATCGGCGATCTGCTACACTGAGCCTGCACAGGCAGGCTCAATGAGCAGATCGCCGATAACACTGATCAATGCTATGCCTATGGCATAGCATTCATCAGTGTAGAAATCTAAGTATTGTATGTACAAGTCCCCCAAAGGAACTTCAAAAGTGTAAAAAAAAAAAAAAAAAAAAAACACTAACACACTACCCCAAAGCCCCTCCCCCAATAAAAGTCTAAATCACCCCCCTTTCCCATTATATAAATAAAACATATAAAAATGAATAAATAGATAAACATATAATATACCGTAGCGTGCGGAATTGTCCGATCTATTAAAATATAACAAGCGTCATTGTGACCGGTAAACGGCGTACACGAAAAGAGGGGAAAAAGTGCGCAGATTACCGATTTTATGTTACATTATATATTAAAAAAAATCAATAAAAAGTGATCAAAACGTCCGATCTTCACAAATATGGTATTAATAAAAAAACTAGAGATCATGGCGGAAAAAATGACACCACATACAGCCCCGTAGGTGAAAAAATAAAACCGTTATAAGCGTCACAATAAGCCCATTTTATTAATATTTAATTGGCAAAAAAAAGGATTTCATAAAAAAAAATATATATAACATTAGAGAATCTGTGTAACCTGCATATGGTTGTGTTCGGACTGACCTATAGAATAATAGTATCATGTCGCTGTTACCATATAGTGCATTACGTAGACACAGGAACCCCCCAAACGTTACCATATTGCATTCTTTTTTACGATTTCACCTATTTATATCTTCATAAATAATATATTTGGAATTCCATCGTACATGTTATGGTAAAATGAATGACGCCATTACACAGTACAACTATTCCTGTAAAAAACAAGCACTTACATGGCTTGTAGATAGAAAACTGAGAGTGCTAGAGCTCTTAGAAGGGGAGGAGGGAAAAACGAAAACACTAAGATCAAAATTTGCGCGGTCCACTGGGTCATTTTGGGCCTGGTCCTCAAAGGGTTAAGAACCCTGGGATGGATCCCATCTGGACCCATCGCCTTATTCAGCTTTAAACGGGCAAGTTCCTCTGCAACTTCAGTCTCTGAAAATACTGGAGCCGAACCCATATAGCTGGAGGCAATGTTGTGTCCAACCATCCTGTGATTGTGAAGGCCGCCTTCTGAAAACACTGAACAGAAGTAACTATTCAAATAGTCAGCGACCGCCTTATCTCCATCAATAAACGTATTCTCCCCATTACTTATTTTAGTAATGCTGCAGCCATTCTTCTTCTACCAGAAGTCCCAGAATTACCAGAACTCCCCCCAGAAATTAAGAGAAGTGTTATCTTTAAAGACACCATTGCCACATGGAAGGCGATACGAAAATTATATGGTTTACCCTTTTGCCTATCGAAAAGATTTCCTCTGTGGCATTCACCACTTTACCCACCTGATCCAGACAAATTGGACTACTCGGAGTGGCAGAGAGCACATGTTGCTTCTGTTGGGGATCTGCTGGATACTAATTCCAACACTTTCTTATCGTGCGATATCGTCAGAACACGATTTAAATTGTCTTCATTTCATTTACCTCAATACGATTCTATAATTGAATTTCTTACTTCCAGAGTACGGGACATAGCAGAAGCAGAAAGTGATATGGAATTTGATAATCTATTCCCAACACCACCGGTTCATAATTCTTTATCACATACATATGGAGAACTTAGATCACGCTCTCAAAAGAATTTATCTAGACAAATTTTTTTTTTTAAAATGGTCCTCCGTAATTTTTTCAGAGGATCTGACCCAACAAATATTGAGAGGATCTCAACTAGTGCATTCTGCCACTCCTAATGTGGTTCTATGTGAAATACATTTCTGCTTTATACACAAGGCAATATATGCCTTTAATATTACTTTTTCCAACTCCCACACTTCTCACATAAACAGTTGCCCGAAATGTTCACTTCCTAAAGCAGACTTGTTTCATTGTGCCTGGGCCTGCACGCGAGTGCAGGAATTTTGGGACTCTGTGCGGCTCTTTTATCCACTTGGGGCCATGCCATACCACTTCTCCCTCTTAGTTATCTTTTTCATTTTATTGATATAGAGACTACTACTCCCTCTCCTAAATTACTTACTTCTAAAGGAATTCATTTAACTCTTAGTTTCCCTGAAATGTTTATTAAGACACTGGATACTGGATACTCTACCAGACATTTCTGAGGTAATCTCCGCTCTGAAGGAGATCTTTCATTGGGAACTTTTGGATGTATTGCGCACCAAAGAAAAATCAACAAAAACATTTATGTCCAAATGGACACAATTTCTAATTTATGATTTTACTATAGAAGAGAGAGACTCTGTCATTAATCAATTTAAGGACACTGATTGGTATTGCATGGCCACCCAAAAGGGAACTCTGGGAGCACTCTAAATTTCTTAAGCTTTTCCCTTTCTCTGTTAAGACGATTCTCTCCATTCTATTGGTAGCATATTTGAATATCTGACATCTATACCATGTTTTGAGGTGATATTATAAATTACTGTTTTTCTACTTATGTTTTTGGTAAGACTATGATGTATTGTATATGATAATATATCTTTTAAGGTTATTACAAAGGCTCATTGTATCTGTATGACATTAATCCTTTATCCTGTATCGGCTGCTGATCCCCCCGGCCCCCCCTCCCTGTGTCCCTGTCAGATCACTCACCCCCACCCCCGGAGCGTGCTGCTGGCCCCGATCTCTGCACTGGTCTGAAGCCCCTGTACTCAGCTGACAGGCGCTGTGTACAGAGCAAGAAATCTCCTGCCTCACTCACACAGCGCCTGTCAGCTGAGTACAGGTGCTTCAGACCAGTGCCGAGATCGGGGCCAGCAGCACGCTCCGGGGGTGGGGGTGAGCGATCTCTGACAGGGACACAGGGGGGGGGGGGATAAGTCCTGCAAAGTAATGTGTATCGGCTGCTGATCCCCCCCGGCCCCCCCTCCCTGTGTCCCTGTCAGAGATCGCTCACCCCCACCCCCGGAGCGTGCTGCTGGCCCCGATCTCGGCACTGGTCTGAAGCACCTGTACTCAGCTGACAGGCGCTGTGTGAGTGAGGCAGGAGAGATTTCTTGCTCTGTACACAGCGCCTGTCAGCTGAGTACAGGGGCTTCAGACCAGTGCAGAGATCGGGGCCAGCAGCACGCTCCGGGGGTGGGGGTGAGTGATCTGACAGGGACACAGGGAGGGGGGGCCAGGGGGATCAGCAGCCGATACACATTACTTCCCCACCGATGCCGACCCTGAGTCCCTGGGGGGAAGGGATGCGGCGGGCAGCCGGGTGTCTGGTAGCTATGAATGAAGTAATGCCGCCCGCCGCATCCCCTCCCGGGACTCGGTCGGCATCGCTGACAAGGTGGGGGGGGGGGGGGGTTGCGAAGTGATCACCTGCTGTAGTGCAGTGCCGGCCCATGTAACTGGTGACCGGCACTGAGCCCGACGACCCCTGATAACTTACTGCAGCCTCAGGGGACCCCCACTCTGAAGCGTGTGGGGATGCAGAGCACTGAACCCTGATTGGCTGCACGCTACCAAGCCAGTCAGGGTTCAGTGCTCTGCTGCTAATGAGACGGAGAGCGGCGCCGGCCGGGTGACGTCACCGAACCGGAAGGAGAAGAGGATCCGAGCCACAAGATCACGTGACCGGACCGGAGATCTCCTTGGGGGGCCAAAAAACAACAGGTAAGTATATTAGGAAAGTGTTAACCTTGGTTAACCCTTTCCTTTGCTAAATTATTGATTTTCCCTGGAATACCCCTTTAAGTTTAAGTATGGGTATTTCTCCCTCAAACTATTGTATCAAAGGAGCGTAAAGGGGGAACTTTGTATTGTTTTATAATTATAAAAGATCTCATAAACTAGTAAGCCTATTTCAATCCATTCTACTATATGAACTATAGATGAGTGAATTTACAGTAAGTAACAAAAGAAACTGCTTTGTTATCTCGGCAGTAAGCTTGTCAGCTGGCTCCTGTCTGGAAAAGCTAGATCCAGTCCTGGGAAACTTTCCAGCTTTCCCAGCACCCGGAGCAGAACGGAGTTAAAGTATTTTGATTGGTAATTACTTTAAATTTGCTCATCTCTAACAAACGTTAGGCTCCAGTCATTTGTACAATTTTTGTTCTGCAACATAAAATAAGTGACATTCAAGTAGTAAAACAAAGAAAAGGCTAGTGTATCAATCTGCAAATGGAGGCTGTGGCAATAATGTACATACTCATAAAAGTAATCATTTTAGTCAATATGCTTTTATGTCATTTCAGTAATTTTGATCCCATGATGGATGTTATGAGATTTCTGCAGCACCCAACATGTCAATTATAGCTTACAGATGTATACATGACCAAATATAACAAGAAACTGAATTTAACCATTTCTATTTATTACTATGTAATTATTTCCTTATTTACACAATGGAGTGCTATGGACATTATGTGAAAGGTAAGAAATATTAACAGGTTTCAGCTTGTCTTAAAGGAACTGTGGCTGAATATTACATTGCTGAGGTAATTTATAGTGTGCAAACAAATGTACACAGAATTTTACCTGTATGCACCCATCCTGACTTCCAACACAAGATGTATGCTTATACTCTCACCTCTCAAACTAGATAAATGACTGTATGCATAAATAAATAAATAGACAGAAGCATCAGAAAAAAGAGAAACTGTGCAATAGTGTGAATACTGCATAAAGCAAAATAAAGAGCACAACAGATGAGACAGAATTCTATTTCCTTCTACAGCTCCGCTGCCATGGTAGCAGCCTTAGGCCATGTTCACACACTGAGAGGAATAAAGACTGTCAAACAGCAAAACTATCTGTCTTTCCTATAGCAACCAATTACAGCTCTCATTTAGATATGAAATCAGAGCTCTGATTTGGTGTGGGAAAGCCAAACAGTTTTATAAAGACCCACCATATTTGTTTTAAAAGAAAAGTAAAAAATAAAAGATTTTTAAGGTTTTACCAATTTCTTTAATCATAAAAACACCATTTATGGCCTAACGGAATCTGTCAGCTGCAATTCCACTGCTTACACTGTTACCCTTCATATACTTATCTGTGCTTCTATACCATAACAAAATGATTTTATTCTATAACACAAATCTAAGAGGCTTCTCCTGGAGTGCAGCAGGCTGTAACACCTCCTTACTCCCCGTCCCCTTCCATGCCCCTTTATTGGAGGCCTCTTACTCAAAAGCCTCTTACTCTTTGTACAAGAATAGAAGCATGTCTATGTATCCTGGAAGCACAGCTCGATATATGAAAGGTAACACATGTCTCCTTGACATAGTTATACTGTAGCTATCTAAGTGTCAGCAGTTTCAGGCTATGTTAAACAGGATGGCCATATGTTAAGAAATAACGGTCGCAGATAATGTTCATGAACATTAGTTGTGGCAGTCATTATCAAAAAAGTCTGTTATTTTGCCTTAAATTTGTTGTGTGAACATAGCCTAAAGGGAATCTGTCAGCTGTAATTCATGTTTCAAAGGGCCAACAAATAATCTATTGTTTGTATGGCCCTGTCTGCACAACAACTGAGCCGTGTAAGGTACCTTAAATGAGCACTGAACTGTCAGATCAATGGACTAAAAGGGCCCATAGTCATAAAACATAGGGTGTTTTCAGATGTGTTAAAACTGTGCATATATTACCAGAAAATGCCACAATTATTGGCCACACAGCTATAGGCGACAATTCCCTTTACTTGTTGCAACTGTAGAAGCCATGCAGCCAAAAGCTGCCTCACAAAACAGCACCAACTTGTAGTAAAGTGTGCATGGTAGTTAGCTGCTGACCACAAAGTCATGTTGTTGAAGCACTTTTAAAGGGGTTGTCCAGCAAAAAGCCTTTTCTTTCAAATCAAATTGTTTCAGAAAGGTATATTGATTCCCATACTTATCAGCTTCTGTAGGTCCTGCAGGAAATGTTGTTTTCTTTTCAGTCTGACACAGTGATTTCTCCTAACATCTCTTTCCGAGACAGGAACTATCCAGAGTAGCAAATAATTCCCATATAAAACCTTTCCTGCTCTGAAAAGTTCCTGTCTTGGAGAGAGATGTCAGCAGAGAGCACATGTCTGACTAAAAAGAAAACATTTCCTGCAGGACGTACAGCAGCTGATAAGTCCTTGAAGTAAATTCCAAATCTATATAACTTTCTGACACCAGTTGATTTGAAAGAAAAAGATTTTCGCTGGACAATCCCTTTAGGCACTGTAGAAGCACATATTGTAATTCCACCCTAATATTTCTCCATTATTATACTTAACACCAGACAGCTTTTCATGTGTCCTACAAACTAATGTACTGTAAGTTAAAAAAACAAACATGAATTCTAAATGTGCACATATGGAAAACAAGGTCAAAGTCTGCAATGTTCCTAACCAGTTTTACACACCTTAAGCATGTCAATATTTAATGTAAATATTAAAGGGCAACTAAATGTAAAGTTTAAAGCTTCTGAGAAAATGTAGCTTATACACACACAACAGCAGATATGACAAGTGACATATATGCACTCAACCAGCCTTCCACAACAGATTGTACCACCATGTTAAAGAGACTCTGTACCCACAATCTGACCCCCCCCCCCCAAACCACTTGTACCTTCAGATAGCTGCTTTTAATCCAAAATCTGCCCTGCGGTCCGTTCGGCAGGTGATGCAGTTATTGTCCTAAAAAACAACTTTTAAACTGGCAGCCTTGTGCCCAATGGGTGTGGCCTAGATTGTGTATGCATTAGGGCCCTTTTACACAGAAAGATTATCTGACAGATTATCTGCCAAAGATTTGAAGTCAAAACCAGAAACAGACTATAAACAGAGATCAGGTCATAAAGGAAAGCCTGAGATTTCTCTTCTTTTCAAATCCACTCCTGGCTTTGGCTTCAGATCTTTGGCAGATAATCTGTCAGATAATCTTTCTGTGTAAAAGGGCCCTTAGGCTAGCACAACCTCTCCTTCCCTCCTCATCATTAGAAATGCTCCAGGCAGATTGCCTCCTATTCGTCAGCTGTGTGAATACTGAACATGGGGTGGATTGTTAAGCACCAGTGCAATGTTCAGCATGTAGAAAATGTTATAGTGGCATTCCTAATGATGAAGAGGGTGGGGAGGAGGGACGGAGGGGTGGTGCAAAGTAAGGGCACAGATACTCCTGTTTGGCACGGGCTGCAAGTTTAAAAGTTGTTTTTTAGGACAATAACTGCATTAAAAGCAGCTATCCGAAGGTACAAGTGGTTTGGGGGGGGGGGTCAGATTGTGGGTACAGAGTCGCTTTAACTCGCTAAAAAGGTGGACTGAAAATATGCATGTGATTAAAAAAATGCTGTTTCTCTTGTCAAGAGTTCTCTACCATTTATTCCGTGAGTTTAGAGGAATATTCCCATCTGGAAATGAAGGCTTCCCAACCAACTCCAGCAGCCAGAGTTTGGGACATTTAGGGCATAGTCTGCTGATTCGGTGGCATAAGTCTGGTGTGAGGTTAGCACTCCCTGTACTGGTGTTGAAGGTTTTTGAGTGCCAGTCTTTTGTAACATGCAGTAAATATAAGATAAAAACAGGATATAAATTGCAACACCAAGGCAGGAGGTAATTGCAAAAGTGAATTTTTATCGTAATAGGTTTTCACATTTTGTGTAAAATTTTACATCTATACAATGTTTTAGCCTGATGCCTTTCTGCAGAACAGAAAAATCATATGTGGGATGCAAGTCTATAGAGCACCAATCTGTGTTAGAACATAAAAAAAATACATAAAAGTAGGGAACAGACACGCAGTAATAGGGGGTGGTAAGGAATCAGTGCCAATATGTAGTTTCACTAAAGGACTGCAGTCACATGAACCCAGTTCTCAGCCCTGTTTTTATAAGCCTACATAACCACTTTAAGGGTAGCTTCACACGTACCGATTCGCAGCGTTAATAACCCTAAAAAGTACAGAATTATTTGACAGGAATCAGTATATATCTTCACATCTTCTGTTATACATCCATCTAAGATGGAATTACCCTTTTAACTCTTCATAACAAGTCCTTACCAAAATTTGTAATATACTAATATGTACACATTTACATACACACTTATTTGCTTAGGCTAGGTTCACACTTCGTTTTTAAAATCCGTTTTTATCATGTTTTTTGCAAAAAACAGATGAAAAAAAACGGATGCATTTGTGTACATCCGTTTTTCCATTGACTTCCATTGTAAAAAAAAAAAAAAAGGGGGATCAAAACTGATCAGTTTTTTTTTACGGACACAAAAACATAGCGGACACTAGTTTTGTGTCCGTCATAAAAACTGATCCGTTTTTTTTTACAATGGAAGTCAATGGAAAGATGGATCAACATGGATGCACACAAATGCATCTGTTTTTCATCCATTTTTTTGCAAAAAACTGATTGCAAGAACGCAGTGTGAACCTAGCCTTACTAAAATTAAGGACCAAAAGCAAAATATTGGCTAAACAAGACAAAACAACAGAGACCAAAAAGCCTTTGACTCATTTTTGGTCTGGTCATTTTCAGTCATTTCCTGGAGGTACAAAAAACTGCTATAGGCTGGTTTCACATGGCAGTACTTGGCTCAGTAAGCCAAAACTAGGAGTGCAACCTACAGATTTGTACCTCCTCAATAATGTGGACCCACTCCTGGTTTTGACTTACAAATACCGCCATGTTAAACCAGTCCAATGCTACAAATTTGTCGACGTCAAAATAAAACAATGTAGCAGAAATTGAAATAGACAAGAACGGACCGTGAACCCAGCATTCCTGTTATTACTTATAGGCAAATTGTGACCTAATAAGTATCCTACAGTTGAATGCCTGAATAAGGGTACAGCTTTGGGGTAAAGCATTTGAAACTGCCCCTCAAAGGCAAATTCAGGTGTATGGATTTAGAAAGTTAAGTTTGTAACTGCAAAGCGGTCTTAAAGGGGTACTCCGAAGAGGGGTTTTTTTTGTACATTACTATTAGTTATATAAATTTGTAATATATTTTCTTTAAAATAAATGTATACTTTTTGTATTTACACTTCATTTTACTTTGAGTGGCAGCAGTGGCTGCCACCAACATTCATGTCAGGAACTGTCCCCTGCTGTGATCCAGCACTGCAGCACAGTGGCTCTAGCAGAACAGGGACTAATAGTAATAACCGCTCACTGTGGGGCAAACAGCAATAGTGACAGGCACCCATACCCCCATACCTTTCATCTATATTCTCCCCTCCTTGATTGAGCTTGATAGATATGTCTTTTTTTTAACCCTACTATGTAGCTACAATAGTTTGGATTCTCTATTTATGTGATTTATATAAAAGTAATATAACAAACAAGGCACAAAGGGCTAGTGCCAGAATAAGGCAGTATACACTGTAGCTTCTGAGGTCTTATGCCTTGGTTAACTTCTGATGCTAGCTATCTAACCATACCATGTAAAAGGGCCACTAAACATAAAATTGATTATAGATCAACAGAACTGCATGTACAGTATATTACTTTCAAATGGCCCCTGTATCTGCAGTATGTATGTGTGTGTATATATATATATATATATATATATATATATATATATTATACACACACACACACACACACATATATTAGGTAGGATTGTGTTGTCTGTGTAAACGTGTTGTCTGAATGACAGTTTTACATTGTACATGTCCAGTATTATGTCATCTGTTCATATGTCATTCAATGGATTATTTGAGCTGTGTGCGTCAGCTGTGTGTCCTGCTGGCCGCCTGTCCTACTGACAGCATGGCTGAGCATTCCCTATGTGAAGAGGAGGGGTAAGCTTTTTTTCCCTATGTGAGTGTTCCCTATGTGAAGAGGAGGGGTAAGCTTTTTTTCTCCCTGAACAAAGGGGTTGGCTGTGATTTTCCATCAAACCCAGCCCCTAACACCACCAACATAGCCTGTTGGTTGTTCAGGATAGTCCCATACACCTCGGATGAGGTAGCAGGTACAGCCAACTAGAGGTGTATAGGAACCTTTAAAGGGGTACTTGCATCTCAACTAATATAGCTAAACTTTAAGGGCTCGTACAGTTAAATATTTTTGCAAATACATTCATTTAGCAAATCTGCCTCCTTCTGATACGCCTGCTCTTTCCTTCACATTGTTAACAGTTGGTTGTCTGGTTACAAGACTACCACTCTGCTCTAAAAGCAGTGGACTGGCTGGTATTTATATAGCTATTATGTAGATGTATAGAGATACAGTGTAAATAGATCTCTTTTTAGAGAAGAGGTTGTCTGTAACCTAGAAAATGAGCTGTCAACAATGTGAGGGAAAAAGTGGCGTATCAGAAGAAGTGAAGATTGCTAAATTAATGTATTTGCAAAAATATATAAAACGTGATGAGTCCTACAAGTATCAGTAACTATATTAGCTGAGATGGGAATACCCCTTTTAAGACAACTCTCTAAAACAATAGGGATCTGGGATCCCTGTATTGCATAACTTTATGGTAACTTATAAACTATGAAAACACAGAAAACCCCCTTACCATCTTTGCACAAGTCTGCAGGTAGTTTTGCAGCATTTTTCCTAATCCAGTACTCATGAATCATAAGTATAAACTACTCTAAAACAAGGCAGATGTGCCCTAAAACAATGTGGGGTCTATTAATCTAGTAAATACATAAACATAACAGGATTAATACTAAAAGTTTAAAGAAACTACACAATATTAAAATGAGGAATAAACATGAATCCATGTCTTACACCAAGCAGGACAGGAAGAACAGGTAGCAGTTTCCAGACTTCTGCTATTACTGACATATCTGAACTGCACAACGACTTCACCAGCTTATGTGTGCGCTACTGTAACAAATACAATACTGACTAGTGAAATGTGTCATAAAACATGAAAATGTCCAAGAAATACTGAGAACTGCTACTGAGTGCACGTTACCAGGTAAACATATAAAATTCTAATATACAAAGTAATATTTCATACAACTGACTCACTTGTCTCTTTTACTCACCCTTTCATTTCTTCACCTTATTTCTCACAATTTTGTTTGTGGCATCAAAGCGACTGGTTACATTATCTACTTACATTGTAAGTGTCATAAAACCCATCAATGACATTTACCGTTACCTACTGTCTTACCGCTCACATGGTATAAAATTGAAATAGGTCTAAAATTACAAAGTTCAATGGAAGGAATATAAATAAGGCTGCACCCTTCACTGAATTTAAGACAGCAACACGCTGCATAAAGACTACGCAGAACCTCTAGTCCTTCTTGGTTTCCTTTTTGTCCTTGCTAGGAGTGGTCTGGATGGTGTTCCACACTTCAGTATACAACAATGTACCCAGAAAAACTAGAAGGGTACCAAACCAGTGCCAGATTGTAAATGGATTTTTGAAGTACAGAATGGAGAAGATGAGACTTAAAAACTTTCGCAAAGTGACAACTAGGGTGACAGTAAGTGAAGGGCATTCTGTAGTGAGAACGAAGACTCCACGGATGCAGACATATCTTAATAAATAAGTTAAGGCAAACTCAGTAGCAAGTGGAGCAGTCATCATATACAGGACCTGCAGCACATTTGAAGCTATAGACATGATGCTTTGTTCAGTCATTTAGGGCCCTACTACATGGATGGATTATCTGCCGAATCAGGCTGATATTGCTCCTTGTAAAAAAGACAACACTTAGCTGACAAGCCGATCAACGTTGTTGATTATTGTCTTTCAACATGTCTAAAAGTCAGCGGCCGTGCACTGCTAAGTGTAGCAGTGATGCGCAGCAAACGGCTGATGACTGTGTAAAGTAAAATATTAAAGATTATACTTACCTGTCCACGCTCCCCAGTGTCCTCCTGGGTTTTTTTCCCACAGCTGGGGAAGCTTCTGAACCAGTCTCTGAAGAGACAGGGACCTCAGCCAATCACTGGCCACGGAGATGTCCTGTCACATTCAGTGATTGGCTCAGCGTCCCATCACTTCAGAAAAGGGTTCAGAAGCTGCAGTTAGCAGGAAACATGCCGGAAAACACTGCAAAGCCTAGATAGGTAAGGATATACTTCATTACTTTCTGTATACAGCAAGGGCTGCACGAAAATTGCTAACTATGCCTGCGCAGCCCTTGCTGCATGATCAACAAGCTGTTTGACAATCTACCAATTCGGACCATGTAATATGATACTTAGTTACACTGAAATCTGCAGCATCAAATGTGTCAAATCAAATCCACTGCAGATCCTGTGCGTGTGAATAGAACCTTAAGATAAGAACACCAGAACAGTGCAAAGCCAGGACAATCAATTTTGATTTTAGTTTTACACTGTGCTGCTGTGATGAAGACCCAGTGTCATACCTATTTAGGGATATATTCCACAGTAATATTTTGTAAGAGCGTTATTCAGCTGTACACCAGACCTTGTTCTTATCTCTGACATGAACTGCATAACAGCTGGAAACTCAATGCAAGGATACTGAGTGATCACATTCATGATAAGATAAAACCACATGATGGGCATCTGGATTCCCAGTAGAGGCAGCTGGAATGGTTCTGTAATACATTAACCATGGACAATGTCAATACATATATAGCCAAGTATTCTGTTGTGTAAAAAAAAAAAAAAAAAAAAAACTCAGATAATAAAGCAACATACTTGTTTTCTACAATATACTTAAAGTATCTTAGTTTGATTCAAACAAAAAAAAGTTGGAAATCTTTGCAAATGCTTTTCCTAACCTCACGTGACTCAATTTTAGACTAAACACTGCAAACCTTTTGTTTATCTTTACATTTCAAGAGCTACAATTTTTTTATTCTTTCAATAAGGTTTTTATTTGTTTTTCTTTTGCCGCATAAGTTGTACTTTTCAATGACACCCTTCTGGTTCACATATACAGTGGTCCCTCAACATACGATATTAATTGGTTTCAGGATGACCATTGTATGTTGAAAATATTGTAGGTTGAGACCAAAATTTTATAGAAAACTGGTAATTGGTTCTAAATCTCCTAGAATGTCATCCCAAAATGAGAGAAAAATAAGATTTAAAGGAATTGATAACTAATATGGATAAAGCAAGTCCTTACATACAACAGTCAGAAAAATATACTGGAGGCTGTAAGTGACTTTCCAAGTCGAAGATGGGAGTATCTTCAGGGTTTTGTACAGATCACGCAGGGTCCCAGAAAAATAAAATGAAGCCGCCCTCACCTGGTGCCCAATGGTGCAACTCATCCTGTCACAGGTAAAGAGCAGTACAGGACATGTAGTATCACACTGTACTCTAGAGAATCACTACTAGACAGCCAACCAAGTTACGATGGTCCAGAAAGGACCATTGTATTTTGAAAATATTGTATCTTGAGGCCATTGTAAGTTGAGGGATCACTGTATCTTCTTGATCGACCCCTTTAATTCTTTCTGAGGAGTGAGGGACCCGGAAACCGTAGGAGGACACTGGGCGAGTGTGGTGAGACACACATAGCTTTTATATTGTTTTCCGTCTACCTGCAACAATCTAAATATACGTATCCCTAAGCAGATAACCCTTTTAAGGAACTAGAGAAAACAAACCATGATAGGCTAAGCATACTCACCGCTCTGTGAGAACATCACTGCATGATTATATATGTTAGGGGCCAAAAGCAGGAACCCTGGCAAAGGTAATGCATGCTGAGGGGAAACACACAACAGGAAACAAGGTAATTAAACTCCAAGGATTGTAGCAATGTCACATGGGTTACAAACGTCACTATGACTTTTACACATCTCACACTTTTTTTTTCGTTTAGCTGTAAATGCAGATCTCACAAGCTTACATTTTTATGTAAATGTATCATGTAACCTATTGTATAATGCTGTGCAATTTAAAAATAAACATAATAATAATGATAAATATGTAGGCGCTATAATGGTACCATCATTTATAGGACATGAAAGGGTCCAGTTTAACCTCTTAAGGACAGAGCCAATTTTCGTTTTTGCGTTTTCATTTTTTCCTCCTTGTGCTTTTAAGCCATAGCACTTGCATTTTTCCACCTAGAAACCCACATGAGCCCTTATTTTTTGCGTCACTTATTGTACTTTATAATGACGGCTGAATTTTTTCATAGAGTACACTGCGAAACCAAAATTCAATGTGTGGTGAAATTGAACAAAAAAAAAAACAACCATTTATTTTATTTGGGGGGTATTTGTTTTTACGCCATTCGCCCTGGGGTAGAACGGACTTGTTAAGCATGTTCCTCAAGTCGTTACGATTACAACGATATATAATATGTATAACTTTTCTTTTATCTGATGGCCTGTAAAAAATTCAAACCATTGGTAAATATATGTTCCTTAAAATCGCTCTATTCCCAGGCTTATAACGCTTTTATCCTTTGGTCTATGGGGCTGTCTGAGGTGTCATTTTTTGTGCCATGATGTGTTCTTTCTATCGGTACCTTGTTTGCGCGTATGTGACTTTTTGATCGCTTTTTATTACGTTTTTTCTGGATTTGATGCGACCAAAAATGCGCAATTTTGCACTTTGGGATTTTTTTGCGCTTACGCCATTTACCGTGCGAGATCAGGAATGTGATAAATTAATAGTTTGGGCGATTAGGCATGTGGCGATACAAAACATGTTTATTTATTTATTTACTTTCATTTAAAACATGGGAAAAGGGGGGTGATTTAAACTTTTATTAGGGGAGGGGGCTTTTTATTGATAACACTTTTTTTTTTTTACACTTATACTAGAAGCTCCCCTGGGGGACTTCTAGTATATACTCACTGATCTCTCATTGAGATCTTTGCTGTATAGTTATACAGCAAAGATCAATGAGATCGGCACTCAGATGCTTTCGGCTGCTGCAGTCGAAAGCATCCGAGTTCCGAGCCGGGATCAGCGCCATTTTGGCGGAGACCCCGGATGGAGCTGGATGTGTGGATCGCTCTGTCCCGGAGGAGCGATCCACCCCACTAGACACCAGGGAAGTGCTGCATACAGTGATCGGATGCAGCTGTCATCTTTGACAGCTGCATCTGATTACTGTATTAGCGGGCACGGCGATCAAACCGTGCCTGCTAATAGCCGTGGTCTCGGGCTACACGGGTCACCCGGGATCGTGGCGGTTCAGAGCAGGGCCGTTGCGCGGCCCCGCTCTGAACACCTCTTGCGACGCATGACGTACTGGTACGTCATGCGTCCTTAAGAGGTTAATATGTTAAAAATAGGGACTGTTTAAGGCGAGTAGCTGTCAGCAAACAGGAAAATATACAGAGCTCAACTTTATATCATTATACAATTTTTTTTTTTTTTTTTTTAAGTACATAAAGAATAGAATTCTAGGATAATAGGCTGTACCCATGTTTCCCAGACTTCCTAGGGCTGGGGCCGGGGGGGTGAGAGCATGTTTTGTTCAGCCACCTCCTCCCCAGCTGTTTGGGGGGGTGAGTCTTTGCCCAGACTTCTCCTTTAACTTCTAATGATCCTTAAAGTTTTAAACTACTTAGATATGAGAATACACTTAAAACGCAAAACAAACTATCACAAAAGCCAGAGCCAATGAGATCTTTTCAATCTTTATGTCCAATCTTAGGGTCCCATTTACACGCAGTGTTTTTCAATGCTGCGTGTTTTGTCTTTTTTAACAAGTTTGAAGAACAAACACAAGCAGGAGTAATTGCAAAACATGCACGTGTGAATGTACCCTTAATAAGAGCCGGGGGAAGGGGGAATTCATGTAAAACCTGAAAATTTTCATTCGCAAACTTTGTTTTAAACATTAGCTCACATGTCACTAGCAAACAGTCTTACATTATAAAATAAGGCTTCTTTAGAATGTTTCCCATATTCCTTATAGAGTGTTTCTTGGAAAATTCCCATTCTGGCAGACAGTAAAAGAGCAAAGGTCAGAGCAGCAATACCTATGAAACACAGCAGATAGATATTCATTAGAAACACAACCCTAAGTCTCAAGTATGCCCCATTTCAGCCAAAGCTCACGTTATACACTGACATTCCTAATAAAATTCTGCTCTAAGAAACTTAACAGTGTGTTTAATGTGACACTGTAAACATCAATGGTTTTTTGCTTCAGCCCACTTTCCTCTCACTTTATTCTAATTTACACTGGCAATGAGACAATTCCAAGACACATGTAGCATGTTCTTAATGTAGAACATGTATGGCAATATAGTCACACTTCTGGGAATAGTGTAATGAAAACAGACCACAAAAGTATGCACTTAGCCAGAGGTTTAAGAGTCCCTGTCATTAAAAAGCTTTTAACATGTGAAGCTAGTCTTACACTTGTGTACTGTATGTTGGAAAACTGGCTGATCAGTATTCCAGTGACTACCACAGTGTACCCCTGCCAGCTTCATTGATTTCAGTGGATCAAACATATGCTAGAAGTGAATACATCTGGTACATTTAGGAGCACATACAGCATATCCTCCTAAATGTGCTGCTTTTCCAATGTATACTGCATGTGCAGGGTAGTGTTCTGACATGAAGATAGCCTAAAATTGGTAAACTTTTTAAAATATATGACTACGAAGAGCACACACCCAAAAGCCACCACAAAAAGGATGCAAGACCATCCTCCTCACTGGATGTAGAATGTGAAGCCTTAAAAAGAAAAGGAGAAACAAGGATTAATATCACACTGTATACTGTAGCTTATTAGTGAAAGCGTAGCTGTACTTTCAAGTAACTTTCCAGGATAAGATGTCATGCATGTACACTACATACAGGTTAGCACCATTTCTGGGCATTATATAACTTATATTGCATTTTTCATCAGAATTCTGTTTTTGAGAGCTTAATCTCTGTCAGTCTTCCCTGAACTAGTGGGTGAAGACTAATGTCTACCATACAATGTGCGAGCGCACACACAGAATGTGGGATTCTGCTCTACTGTGGCTCTGTAGCATGGAGGACCCAATACTCTAAGGGCCACATGTATCATCCGGCGGACGGATGATTTTTGGCGGAAAGTGCCGATTTGCGTATTATTTTATACGCAAATGGCCGATTTGCGAATAAAATAATCGCAAATCGGCACTTTCCGCCGAGTACGCCAGGGGGCGGAAAGGGGGCGGAAAGTAGGCGGGAAGTGGGCGGAACGGAGGGCGCGGACTCAGAGTCCGCGCGATTTATCATCCGTTCCGCCCAAATGTACGCCGAAAACCTACTCCAGTCCTCAGCTGGCGTAGGTTTTCGGCAGTGCGCACCGGCGCGCACAGGATTTATGTACAGGCAGTCCGCCTCTACATAAATCCCCGTACCGCTGGAGCTGCGGGGGCATTTTTAAGTCCGGCGTAAAAAACGCCGGACTTAATAAATGCCTCCCTAAGTCTATCCTAATACTATAAGCTCCTGCAGTCTCTCTATGCGTCTCTCTAGGCTACTCCCCTCTCCTCTCTTCAGAATATTACAAGCAACTATAATGTAATACCTTAGTGGTCTTAAGAAAGACTTTTCAGAATGAACAATAAGCTACAGGGCTGCAGGAAAGGAGCCTAATAAAAGCAGAAAGAAGCATTTTTCTCTTATAAAATATAGAAAATGCTGTAAAAAAGGTGTCAAGTTGATCTCTTCTACCATTGCCAGCTGCACTGCTATATACTTATACTATATCTATACAATGTGCGTTCAGCAATGAGGCGTTCAGTGTAAGGTTGCTCTAGCGGGGCTGCTCACAAAAGCTAGGGTCAATAAGCAGACAATAGTTTGGATATAAACAGATGGCATTTACCACTTGTTTTGCAGACATCAATGTGCAGATAAAGATTCCCATAGACACCAAAACGATGGACAAGTACTTGGAAGCACTGTAGCTGAAAAGTAACATTTGTAACATGATCAATATGGGAACAGAAACCTGACATGTACGTAGAGGGAAAAAAGGAGCACCTAGTGTGAGTGTTATGATCTACAGAAAAGACACCCCCCCAAAAAAAAAAAAAATAAAAAAAAAAAAATAAAATCATCTTATGGTCATTGCAGCAGGTGAGGCCACATATTCAGTCCACCAGTCGAGGCATTTTAAAGACCTGGTGTATGGTGAACCACTGCTATGTTTACATGCAAACAGGGACCTTCAGCAAGGCCCAACAACACAGAAAAGGAGAATTATATTTTTTTGACTGACAAATTCATGTGCCTTGTACTTCCTTAATATGCAGACATCAAGCGCTATGGGGGAGAGTTACCAAACTGGTATACAGTAGAATTGCCTTAGTTGCCCCTACCAACCAACCAGATTCCACCTCTTATTTTTTAAAGAATCTGTGAGAAATGAAAAATGGAATCTGATTGGTTGCTAGGGGCAACTGAGCCAATTCTACTTTGCACCATTTTGATAAATCTCCCCAATGTGTCTTCCCAGATTTTAATGAAAAATCTAATCTAGAAAAGCGTGACTTGCTTTGCTTAATACATGTAAGACTTAAGATTTTACCTCTTCTTCAGAATTATTATTCCTAAAATCATATTTGCGATTAACGATCCCTAGAAAAGAAACGGTATATTTTGTGAATAATACGTTATGATTCAATACATATGAAGATTCTAATACATAATAGTTTTATGATTTTATTTTGTAGAATCTACTAAACAATGTAACTGATGTAACAGATTGCAATGCACTCGGTTTACATATCTGGCTCTCAAGCACAGGTTTCTGATCCATTTACCAACTACAAGAACATATACTTCCTGTTCCCTCTCACAAGGATGATGTGACACAAGAGTGACCCACTGGAACCAGTGATTAAGTGAAGCCAGGGCAGCCACCAGGTCAATGAGTCTTAGGGCCCTATTCCACAAGACGATTATCGTTCGCATAAACGATAAACTATTTCAAACGACCGCTATTGCAAACGGCCTGAAATCGTTCACCCATTTACATGGAATGATAATCGATTATGATCTTTCTTGTGGTCGTCTTGTCGTCGCTATTGCTTTCGTTGCTACTGCGAACGACATCTTATTCAATGCAAACGAGCAACAATAAAAATAGGTCCAGGTCTTATTAAACGATCAACAATTTCTCATTCGTTGCTCATGGTGCGTTTACACAGGCAGATTTATCGGACCAATTTTGGAAGCCAAAGTCGGGAATGGACTTGAAAAGACAGGGAATCTCAGTCTTTCCTTTATGACCTGAACCCTGTTTATAGTCTGTTCCTGGCTTTGGCTTAAAAAATCTGTCAGATAAATCTCTTTGTGTAAACGCACCATTAATTGGTAACTGCTATTCAACCGAACGATTATCGTTTAGATCCGAACGATGTAACGATAATTTGAACGATAATCGTCCCGTGGAATAGGGCCCTTAGTGTCCCCTTTCAGTGCAACTCACGCTGGAGAAACTACTGACACCAAATAGAACACATTGTAAGGCAGCGGTTTACCCCATCTTATCGGCCGATGCTAGTAGCTTTAGAAGGAAATAGTGATTTGTTCCCTTTAAAATGGTTATCCGGCTTTAGAGAAACATGGCCACTTTTTTCCAAAAACACCACCGCTATTGCCTCCATTTTGGGTGGGGCTTTGCAGCTCAAGTCCATTGAAGTGAATGAAGCTCAACTGCAAACCACACCTGAACTGAGACAAGAGTGATGCTCCTGACAACTCTGACTACTTGACTACTCTGGTTGTCAATCTAGAGTATGATACATGATTCACTGCCTTTCTCCAAAACCATGTGCAGTGAATGAGGGGGTGGCCCCCGCCCCAGCTTGCTAATCATGATTCAATAGGTGGGATTACAGCTGTGGCTAGTTCACGGGAACTGCCTGTCCAGATGACTAGATACATAGAAACATAAAAGATTGTAGGCAGAAAAACACCACTGGGTTCATCTCATCCATCTTTCCTTTTTTATTATCTTAGGACAGATATATGTTTATCCCAGACATAGTTAAACCTACAGTAACTGAATTTGAACGTCACATTTGCAGGGAGTTTGTTCCAAGCATCTACTACTCTTTCAATAAAGTAATATTTTCTCATGTTATTCTGATCTTTCCCCTAACTAACCTCAGATTGCAGCCCCTTGTTCTTGAGTTCAACTCGTTTTATAATTAAAATGGGTCATTTGTATAACAGAGGGTTGTCTTACATAAAGAGGAACACATGCCATTTGTTTCATAGCATTCTAGACAATTATCATGTGCTGGTGTCATCGAACTACTCACCGATCTAAAGATCATGTGGAGTGGCATTGAGATATTGAGATTGAGTGCATAGTTATTCACCACGCTGACAGTAAAGAACATGATAACCATGACCACATAATACCTGAAAAACAGATATATTATATAGTAAATACATCTAACAAAAAGAAAGGAACATTCTACACATACTAAGCATAAGCAATGACAAGCGCAATGTACCTAAGAGGTATGATGGGTCGCTTCCTTCCAAAATTTGACTGGAAGATGAATCCTTCTATTGCTATGAACAAGAACTGAGCAAATGTCACTATGTTTCCACATCCTGGGAAATTTCTAAAAAGAAACAAATGTTATATTTAAAAGCAATGTTATAAAATAATATAAGCTAATAAACATAAGGTTTTCTCAACAAGGCAAGAAAAACTGCACCATGTGGATGAGATCTTAGACCATCTTAGCTCTCCATTCTTCTCTAAATCTGCCCACAGACAACTACATTATGGCAGCATCTCTGCTACTCTATTTGTTTAGTCGTTAGAGAAAAAGATGGGCCAAATATATAGTGACTTAGGTTTACTAAAACAGTCATTCTTGAATAGTGTAAATGTAGACTAGACAGTCTAAGAATGTGCCAGGTATTTTGTAGTGGCTCAGGTTGTTTAATCGATCTGTTGCATTCTGCTTTGTCTGATTTTAGACCAGCTAGGGTTTGATTAAAGTGGCATCCCGGTATCAGGAACATCTATTTAAATGAAATTATCACCCCAAGACATAGCTTTCTAATATTGTGTTATTATTAATAGGACTAACTTTAGCGTAGTTTTGTGTGCTTAACCTCTGAAAAGGTGCGTTCACACTGGGGATCATCTGCCGTGGATTCCGCATCTCTGGCCATGCCATAGACTCCCTTCTATGGCCGGGTGGATTCCACCGTCCAAAAATTTGACACGTCCATTCTTTGGACAGGCAGCGGAATCTGCCCGACCATAGAATGGGGTCTATGGCACGGGCGCAAGTAGCAGAATCTGTGGCGGGCTATCCACCCCGATTTCTCAGTGTGAACCCACTCAAACCGAAAAACTACACAAAGTGTATTGTCTACAGCTCCCGGCTCCTCCATCTCTCTGTAGACAACCATCATCTTCTGATGTCACAGGAGGGTTGGCTGGATCTGGTCTCTAAGCTCTAACCCCCCCCGAGTGATCTTACCATCTTTAATCAGCCCCTCCAGCCAACATCACCATCTCTCGGTTTCATACACAGATACATATATATTGGGACATTTATGTTGAATCTGATTTTATTAAGAATTTTGTGAAGAAACAGAATAAAGAAACAAATACAAAATACTGCGCAGTCACAACAAATGAAAGCATAATCTGTAATCCAATAGTATATCAGAACATAGAAAGACAACCAACCCCATGTCTCTGAATTTCTAGCTAAGTGCACCAACCTACATCTAGCTGTACATCAGGGGAAGCGACCACCTGCGTTGGAGTGTGAGAGCAGACAAGAAGACATAGGGAGAAGAAACACAAGGGAGACACTAAGGATGCAAAGACAACCATCATGCACCCACCAGTGTGGGCAATATATTGGGACATTTAAGTAGAAAGCGATGTAATTACAGAACGCTGCTTTGTGTGAAGGTAGAGAAACAGGAGTGAGTGCAGAAGGTGCTGCAACCTAACTTATAGTCTGCAGTGAAATTAGATGTTTTCCAACAGCTTGCTGGGGGAGGGGAGTGAGCAGGGTGGGAGAACTGTGATGAAAAACTGAGGGGAAGCAGTGCATTTTGGGAATAGTACTGAGCAACTGCTCAACCAGGAAGTTCAGAACTAAGACCCCAAAAACAAATGGATTTTGGTGTTTTCAGAAAACATATTTAGTGGTGGATTTTAATGTGGTGGTGCAGTTCAGGCAACTGCCTGGGACCCACAGCCTCCCAAACCACCCACATCTTCACATCACTCGTGAACCCCAGTGATTTTCAGCTGCAAGGCTGACTGCACTATTCAACTGTGCGTGCACTGAATGCTAACAGTCGCCCAGGACTTTGAGCGAAGGCAGAGTCTGTCACACACGCTGCCGGTGCCAGAAGAGGAAAACTAAGTTGGGACAGCAGCAGAAATGGGGGAATATGAGGGAAATTAGTGGTTTATTTATCTTTTATCATCATCATAGGGGCCATCTAATATAGGGAGACCTAGACGGGGGGCCATCTACTATAGGGAGACCTAGACGGGGGGCCATCTACTATAGGGAGACCTAGACGGGGGGCCATCTACTATAGGGAGACCTAGACGGGGGGGGGGGGCATCTACCATTAGGGGGATCTAAATGGGGGGCAATCTACTAAAGCATAAGGAGAAGGCTGATAAGTAAATGCAATGCGTTTTTTGTAAATGCCGCAGCCACCTTCCCCTGTGCCCTGGTTACAGCAGGCGCTCCATACACACTACACTACCAATGAATGAGCGGCAGCCTAGTCCTCACCTGGCCAAAAGTTCTAAAAACACCACATTACTGCAGCACCCAGAAAACACCAGACACACGGCAAGAGCAGGGTGCATGGTGACTAGTAACCGGAGCGACCGCCGCCGCCGCCGGTCTCCTCAGTGCTCACGGATCACCCGCTACCTTCTCCCGGCCGGCTTCCTGCAGAAAGCGTAAGAAGCAGCCACATCAGTGTTACACGTCTGCCAGCGGCGCGCTGCCTTGTGGGTGCTGTAGTTTATTTGTTACAAGAACGCCTTTCGGTAGTACACAAAGAGAAATACAAATCCCAACAAGCACTGCGCATGCGTCCCACCGTAGTTCGTTGGCCGCCTGAGCGGCTATTGGCTGTCGCTCAGTAAGACGGAAAGTGAAATTCAAAACCTCAGGGGTATGGCTTGTGGTCGTACGGGGGGCGGGGTCAGGCACAGCGAGTTCTCCTGCTTTATACAATGTGTGGAAGCCCAGTGTCAGCTTCAGTTACTAGAGAGCAGTACTCAGAGATGTGGATGGAGTCACGTGTAGGTGATGGCATCAGCAATAGTATGTGGTACTGACTGAGGCTGCCAGGTGCTAGTGATTATTGAATGTGGCACCTGGACTCTCAGATTTCTGGTCATGTGACTAAATATTGCCATGTAGCCTGGTGTGGCAGCTGGTATCTCAGTATATAAGATTGCCTTATATACAATGAGGGGCTCCTGCCCTTTCAGCATTGGAGCTTCTCTCTATAGAAATCAGAGCAACAAAGCATCATGGGAACAGATAATCTGTGTGACCAATTAGAGCTAGTTATATGGTGGGAGGCCTTCCTCTGTACGCTGCTCCCACAGGTTACTATGCAACCCTTTGGTGTCCTGGGCCTCAGCGCAGCTTCTTCAGGGTTGATCATGATCTTCATTCCCATGTTAGGCTGGGTTTACACTCTGTTTTTGCAATCCGTTTAACATATACGTTTTATGGACAAACAGATGCAATTGTGTGTCATCCTTTTGGATCCATTTTTCCATTGACTTCCATGACGCAGCACACATCATCAGCTGCTCAGCAGCGATTGGCTGAGCACAGTTATACTCAGCCAATTACAGCTGAGCAGCCGATGACGCGGCAGAGGGGGACCGGCATCAGGGACGACTGCAGCGATTCGGCTGGCCTCCCGAAGATTACGTCGTTGTCAGAAGATCGGGGACGGGGGACGACGCGCGTCAGGTATGTATACTGCACTACACTTTCGGGTCCACGTGCGGGGATGGGGGAACACGGGGAAGGGGGCCATTCACATACATTACAAAGTTGTATAACTTTGTAATGTGTGTTATTTAGTGAATAATTTCTTAGCGCCGCACTACCCCTTTAATAAAACAGATCGAAACGAATGCATTTTTTTTAACAGACGCAAAACTAGTGTTGACTATGTTATTCTGATATTAGGAAGAGCCCGGCACTCACCAAGTAGATTATGCTTCTTTATTGTAGTGTAGCAAACATATGGTACAAGGACGCGTTTCGGCCAAGCATGGCCTTCATCAGCTTAGGGGTGACTATGTTATTCTGTCCGTTAAAAGTAACCAATTAAAAACGGATACGTTGAATGGATTGCAAAAACGCAGTGTAATCCCATTGGATTAATGGTGCATAATTGTGACCAGGCATCTTGCAATGTATGTTATTCACGCCTACGGAGGGAAACATCTTGTAGTTTATTTTTGGATTGTGTTTTTTTCTTTTGTTACATTCTTTGTGAATATAAGGAGAATCATCACAAAATCAGGCCCAAACCTATTAGCATAGTGTAATATAGCCATTCATACTCTATGGAGCCACCAGAAAGAGCTGAGTGCTGTACTCAGCTCTATTCGGCAGCTCCATAAAGAATGAATGGAGCTGCGGGTCACGTTCTGTACCAGCGGCTGTATTCAAAACTAAGGAGCCAGGGTCGATCTGGCAATCGCTGGGGGGGACAGAGGTCGGAACTCCCACCCACCCCAATGGATAGGGGGCAAGTTAGTTTACAGTGGAAAACTTATTTAAAGGGAACCAATTAGCATGATTGTGCTAATATGGTTCCCATCTGCACAGTATACATCTATTGTGCAGCTCCCTGGGGTTACCAGCCGTCTCTGCAGCAGTAGCTTTACTTTAGGGAAGAAGTTTTATTCTGGTGCGAGTCAGGGAGAGGGGTGGCAACTAGTCACAGCTCTCTTCCTGTTAGTGTACTCTATGAGGATTATTGACAGGCAGAAAGACCCGTTAGTGCTCCTCTCCGCCTGTCAATCATACCCACAGAGCTCGCTGACAGGAAGAGAGCCGTGACTAGTCATAGATGGCTCCCTGCCCAGTTTTTAACTATATAATAACTAAGGGGATCACTACTACAGAGTTTACCATTGTTATCCTGATTCCCTTGACTTTTGGAACAAAGCTGGAACTGTTTTTCTACTGGTTCCGATACTCCCATGATACTTAGTGTGCAGAGGTTCCAGCAGAGAGGCTGGGGACTGGCCAGATCAGTGCTATGGGGGCAAGCAGTCCTCCTAATGGTCTCAGTAGACTTTGGAGCACACAACTAACTGCACCTGAACAACACCAAGGAGGAAGATAAGTGACATACATTCCTCCTCGGCGTCTCCTGTGCAATAGGGACATCAGCAGGTTAGATTTGTCTAACCTGCTGATCTTCCTCTTTAATAGGTGCATCTTGATGGAAAGATAAAAACATTACTACTAGAGATAAGTGAATCGCTGATCTACACAAAGCAAAGTGCTTCATTTGATCTGCGCTGCTCCGCTCCCTGCTGCTCCACCACCAGGTGCTGGGAAAAGCTGGATCCAATCCTGGGAAACTTCTACCAGTTTCCCAGAATTGGATCCAGCTTTTCCCGGCAGCCTGGTAGGAGTGGCAGGGAGCGGCGCTGAAAGGCTGGTGGCTTGATAAGCAGAGCGCAGATCAAATGAAGCACTTTGCTTTGTCTAGATCAGCGATTCACTCGTCTCTAATTACTACAGCTCTTGGGAGGCAAGAAATAAATATAGGGAAAAAACAAAACAAAATCACAGTGATGGGAGGGGTGAAAGCTTGAATAGAAGTAAATTAGTAGTATTAGTTCTACATATAGGAATGTCATTTATAACGTGTCATTATCAGCATGTTCTTATGTCAACAGCAACCATAATGAATAGATGGCCTGTATCAGCAGCTTGTGATGTGGACAGTTTCCAGAGGCAAGATCATTACCTTCTGAGCAAACAGGTCTCTTTCTTGCTGAGCACTTAAGCCTGTGAAGAAATGTAAGTCAACATTTAGCAGCTTAGTTATATCTTGCAGAACCCCTCCTTGTATTGCTTGTACCATGAAACCTAGCAACCCTACACTGTATAACTGTCCATTTATTGCAGCATTAAGGGCGCTCCACACTGAAGTAGTGGCACTACAGGTGAGTCAGGAGATCTGGGGGCTACAACATGAAAGTAAATAGAATTGCCTGGGTGGAAGGTTTTATTTCACTTTGTTCACCTGTTGCCAGCATATAGCATTTTTTGCCACAATTTTTGCAATGCTGCCTTACATTTTTATGGATTGTTGTTTATTGTAGTTTGTTAAATGTGATTTTTATTTTTGGTACACATTATTGTGTTAGTTATGACAGCAATAATTAGAGATGAGTGAACCTCCAGCATGCTCGAGTCCATCCGAACCCAAACTTTCGGCATTTGATTAGCGGCGGCTGCTGAAGTTGGATAAAGCCCTAAGGCTATGTGGTAATCATGGATATAGTCATTGGCTGTATCCATGTTTTCCAGACAACCTTACAGCTTTATCCAAGTTCAGCAGCCATCGCTAATCGAATGTCGAACGTTCGGGTTCGGAGGGACTCAAGCATGTTCGAGGTTCGCTTATCTCTATTCCCTTTATTTTTTGCGAGTAGTGTAGAATGTCATATTTTCTTTTGACAGTAAATGTTATTGTAGAAGAAGACTAAATTGCCTGTCTAGTAGGTTATAGGATGTTATTGCTTTTTCAGTAGTTATCTCCTATATAACTGTAAATGCATCTTATCAGCACTGGAACAAGCAACTTTCTTACATCTTTGAATGTAACTCGATTTTAAGGGACGACCTTTGAACTTTAACTGCATACCTGAGAATACTAGTTTGTGTGTTATTTTTAAAGCTTTTCTTTGCTTCAGATTTTTCAGGCATGACTATGTGTTATTGCCTCCCTGGCAGGGGTGTGTGGCTTCACTATAAAGGAGCATGGTTTGGATGAAAGGGGAATGGTTTGGGATGTGATATATCATGCACCATATTCTGCTACAAATGAGGAAAACTAATAGGTGGTGTAAAGCTGGACACAAATGTCCAAAGATTTACCAGATTTATTAAACTGCCTGAGCCACAGTGATAAATTTGGCACATTTTTAAACTGACTAACCTAACCTAACTAAGAATCAGACATTGTTAACACATTTGACCCAGTATTCTAACATGGTATATATCTCATCTTTTTTTATTATCTTTACATAGGGCCATTTCCATCCATGGATTGTGCAATTAAGCGTCAGTTTGTAGAGGACCGGGCCACCATATTAGAGGTGCTTCCTGTCACGTGGAGTGTAAAAACACCTGGTCCTTATTATTGTGTTACAATCAAAATGTCTCGGATAAAAGACCTAGTTTTCGATTTTGAGTTTGGATCCTCACCTTCTAGGTAGGTATGATTTTTTTATAACTTTAAATCATATAAATAAATTTAAAAATCATATTTATCATGGTATAAAATACCTTGCGGTGTACAGTACTTCCTCCAAAATTTTTGGGGTTTGCTGGCCACAACACCTCTTATTTGTGAATGCAGGTCCCCTTGTTTTCTCACTTGGCAGCACTGCTCTGCGACATAAGTAGCAATTGTAATTCTGGTGCTGAAGCCATGGCGTCTGTGCCGGCACTAACCATGTGTGCAGTGAATATAAAACTGTGCCAAGATGCTTGTGGTCCTGTCACTCAGCACACATGTTTAGTGTAGGCACTAAGCCCATGGCTTCAGAAGCTGCCTGTGCCGGAAGTTAACCTGCTGCTCATTTCATTGCAATGCATAAGCAATTAATAAAACAGGTTTTACTAATATGGATGCTGCAGTGCTACCAGTACAAAAATCAGGGGTGACAAACTTGTTACTCTTTAGTTAATCTCTTTTCGCATAAACACGATAATAGGGCCCCACTATTATACCCTTAGCAGAAGGTCGCTAACAAAGAGTGACCCAGTATGGTTATTAATTAGATGATCAACTATTTATTCTAATGACCGACATATAATACTACAATATATGGTTGTCTGCAGCTTCAGAAGGGGTTTAGAAGTTGGACCCACGGCAGTCAGCTGATGACTGGGCCTACTTCACTGTATAAGTTAGTTACATGAAAAGTTTTAATGAGGTAACCACTTTATCCTCTTGAGAATGTAGCCTAGTTTTGAATGGCCAAGTAATTTTTTCATCCATTTTTGCATTTCAGTATTTTGAAAGCCATTACTTTTTATTTTTATGTTCCTGTTTTACACAAGCACCAAGCCTTGTGCTTATAATTCTCACCCACATGCAGTATAATTGAAAATGAAAAGCAACCTTCCCATGTAGGCAATCCCCTTATAGGAACCTTTCTGTAGACAATCCCCCTGCATCATCCCTTTAGATAATGACCCCTGTAGGTAATCCTTCTATATGCAATTCCAGCCTCTGTAGAATATAAAAAACACTCTTATTCACCCAGATGCAGTGCAGTACACCAACGTCTTCTCTTCCTCCTCTCTGCAAGCGCTGAGGGAGAGAGCAGCCTCTTGTGACCACAGACATAATGCTGTCCTTTTCCACAACTGTTTAGCAGGATGGGAGCCAATGGTTCCCCTACTATTGTCTCTTCTATCTACTGGTGTCACATGTTGCTGCAATGCTGTAGAGATCACTTTACAGCAGCCTCCTCTTATCTCCACAGGCAGAAGTTTTAGCCTGGTGGGTGGTGAGAAAACTGTAAGATTTCAGGATTATTTTAAAATATAGATAGAAACAAAAATCCTTAAAAAGTATGTATGACATATTTAAACGATAGGTCATTCTCTGATGAAACATTCCCTTAAGCATTACAAAATCAACGATTCAGAATTCAGTGCCAGACCATGTAAATATTGTGTTTTTGTTTTTTTCAGAGATGAGTTTCCAGTTACAGGTTTTCCAGAGAGGTAAGCCCATTTTCTCTCTAAATTATACTGCAGCAAATTGGTTAAATTTGCTTATTACTCCCTTGTGTATTTAAAAATCGTATATATCTCCCCACTGGGCACCCCATGTTTCCATAATTTCCCTTAGGGTCTTTAGTGGCTGTTAATATTTCTGTAGGTAATTTGCTGCATAGTGTAGTTGCTGGCAGTAACAGACAGGCTTGTTATTGTGAAGCATACAGACAGTTTCCCTCTAGTGTGAATGGTCAGATGACCATATATACTACCTATATGTCACTTTGAGACCCTGCTAACAGAATGGCCAACAGCAGGGACAGAAAGACGTCACTATTTTTATACCTGTGTACTATGGTTTCTATTGGGTGTTCAAAAATTATTTTCCAGTGCCTCTTTTGACAAGCTTGTCATTCGTGCTTATGTATCTCTACTAAGTTCTTTTCTTGTACATGATTTATCCTTTCTGCAAAATTAATGAAAATAAGACTCTACATAAAATTATTTCCCTTCTGAAACTTAATAAACCCTTTAAATGGAAGTCTCTAACCTGTTATGTTGCATGGCGCTGAGAATGATTGATTGTAATTTTTTTATCCTCAGTGCAGTTTTTCATAAATCTTGACTTTATTCCGTATGCAAATGAGGCTTTCTTTGCTTAAAAAAATTGCATGTGTAAAAATGTGTTACTTTTCTGTTTAATTTTTTTGTAGCTTTTTTTTTCAAGTTATTTATTAAAAATACCTAAAAGAAGACCGTCAATTCCCAATACATTACCCATTCTAATGTATTTGGAATTGCCAGTCTTCTTTTATTGTATAGTTTTATCAATATGATCCACTTTTAATTATGATACATAATCAATTATGCTATAACCTATGATTTTTATTGAGGTTTTTTTTAATGCTTTTTTTTTATGAATGAATCGGTCCAATGAGAGTGTCTCCCGGGTATTTCAAACACTGAGTTCCTGGTCTTTTTACTGTATAAATATTCTGACTTTAGACTTTTAGATTGTTTTACTGATCTGACAAAGAGGCCACAGCCTTAAAGCGCGTAATCAATACTATAAAATTATAGATTATCACTATGACTCTCATCAGTTTAAGTAGTGTACATCCACTGTTGCTGTACAGCGCCAGAAAAAGTCCCGGACCCTAGGCACGGCTGTGCCTCCAGCCTGCATCATCTTCTTCTGAGACAGACATCTAAGACTTTCCTGACAAGATTTATGCTTTTAAAAGACTCTGTACCCACAATCTGACCCCCCCCCCCCCCCCCTCCCAAACAACTTGTACCTTCGGATAGCTGCTTTTAATCCAAGATTTGTCCTGTGGTCTGTTCGGCAGGTGATGCAGTTATTGTCATAAAAACAACTTTTAAACCGACAGCCCTGTGCCCTTTGCCCGTTGTATGCATTAGGCCAGGGCCGTTTCTAGGGGCGGGCGAGCCGGGCTACCGCACGGGGCGCCCACAGCTAGGGGGCGCCAGGCGGCGCCCGAGCCCCCGCATCATCAGGACTGGCCCGAGGATCTGGAATCTAAGTTCCAGATCCCCTGGCCAGAGAGACCTTTAGCTGTGCATACAGCACGCACAGCTAAAGGAAACAGTGCTGGGGCAGAGACAGAGAGGCTTCCTGTGCAGGCGGCTGTGTATGACAGGTGGCTGCCTGCACCGGAAGCCAGAAGAGGACGGGACTCACCAAGAAGAGGAGCTGGAGGCTGCAGGGTGACAGGTGAGTATATGGTGGGGGATCCTGTACAGAGGGAGCCCCGATATGTCCCGATAAGCCCGCCGCCCCCACCCCCCCTGCGATAAGCCCCGCCCCCGACGATAAGCCCGCCCACGGCGCCAGAGCTGACAAGTCACCCAGCTCTCCCCTAATCCTGAATGTCAGTGTAATGGAGGTCACCCAGCTCTCCCCTAATCCTGTATGTCAGTATAATGGAGGTCACCCAGCTCTCCCCTAATCCTGTATGTCAGTGTATAATGGAGGTCACCCAGCTCTCCCCTAATCCTGTATGTCAGTGTAACTGAGGTCACCCAGCTCTCCCCTAATCCTGTATATCAGTGTAATGGAGGTCACCCAGCTCTCCCCTAATCCTGAATGTCAGTATAATGGAGGTCACCCAGCTCTCCCTCTAATCCTGTATGTCAGTGTAATGGAGGTCACCCAGCTCTCCCCTAATCCTGTATGGCAGTATAATGGAGGTCACCCAGCTCTCCCCTAATCCTGTATGTCAGTATAATGGAGGTCACCCAGCTCTCCCCTAATCCTGTATGGCAGTGTATAATGGAGATCACCCAGCTCTCCCCTAATCCTGTATGTCAGTATAATGGAGGTCACCCAGCTCTCCCCTAATCCTGTATGGCAGTATAATGGAGGTCACCCAGCTCTCCCCTAATCCTGTATGTCAGTGTATAATGGAGGTCACCCAGCTCTCCCCTAATCCTGTATGGCAGTATAATGGAGGTCACCCAGCTCTCCCCTAATCCTGTATGTCAGTGTATAATGGAGGTCACCCAGCTCTCCCCTAATCCTGTTTGTCAGTATAATGGAGGTCACCCAGCTCTCCCCTAATCCTGAATGTCAGTGTAATGGAGGTCACCCAGCTCTCCCCTAATCCTGTATGGCAGTATAATGGAGGTCACCCAGCTGTCCCCTAATCCTGTATATCAGTGTAATGGAGGTCACCCAGCTCTCCCCTAATCCTGTATGGCAGTATAATGGAGGTCACCCAGCTGTCCCCTAATCCTGTATATCAGTGTAATGGAGGTCACCCAGCTCTCCCCTAATCCTGTATGTCAGTATAATGGAGGTCACCCAGCTCTCCCCTAATCCTGTATGTCAGTGTAATGGAGGTCACCCAGCTCTCCCCTAATCCTGAATGTCAGTGTAATGGAGGTCACCCAGCTCTCCCCTAATCCTGTATGGCAGTATAATGGAGGTCACCCAGCTGTCCCCTAATCCTGTATATCAGTGTAATGGAGGTCACCCAGCTCTCCCCTAATCCTGTATGTCAGTATAATGGAGGTCACCCAGCTCTCCCCTAATCCTGTATGTCAGTATAATGGAGGTCACCCAGCTCTCCCCTAATCCTGTATGTCAGTATAATGGAGGTCACCCAGCTCTCCCCTAATCCTGTATGTCAGTGTAATGGAGGTCACCCAGCTCTCCCCTAATCCTGTATGTCAGTATAATGGAGATCACCCAGCTCTCCCCTAATCCTGTATGTCAGTATAATGGAGGTCACCCAGCTCTCCCCTAATCCTGTATGTCAGTGTATAATGGAGGTCACCCAGCTCTCCCCTAATCCTGTATGTCAGTGTAATGGAGGTCACCCAGCTCTCCCCTAATCCTGTATGTCAGTATAATGGAGGTCACCCAGCTCTCCCCTAATCCTGTATGGCAGTATAATGGAGGTCACCCAGCTCTCCCCTAATCCTGTATGGCAGTGTATAATGGAGGTCACCCAGCTCTCCCCTAATCCTGTATGGCAGTATAATGGAGGTCACCCAGCTCTCCCCTAATCCTGTATGTCAGTGTAATAGAGGTCATCCAGCTCTCCCCTATTCTTGTATGTCACTATATCAGTGTATAATGGAGGTCACCCAGCTCTCCCAGCATCCTGTATGTCAGTGTAATGGAGGTCACCCAGCTTTCCCAGCATCCTGTATGTCAGTGTAATGGATGTCACCCAGCTCTCCCAGCATCCTGTATGTCAGTGTATAATGGAGGTCACCCAGCTTTCCCAGCATCCTGTATGTCAGTGTAATGGAGGTCATCCAGCTCTCCCAGCATACAGTTTGGGACCTTATAGGTGGGAAAGGGGAAGGAAGTTTCTGGAACTGCGGATGCGGAGATGTCTGTCTGGCAGGTACAGAAGAGATGAATTGTAGCTGCAAGAAACCGTCATGGTGGTCTGAGCCGGATGGAGAGAAAAAGTGAAAGTGACGCCTCAGATCAAAGAAGACGTCATCTGTGAGTCCCTGTATGATGAATTTGTATTAAGTAGAACATTATCTGTTAGGAGCGCTGCACTGCTCTATGCTGCAATACACACACTGCTTCTTCCTAGTATCCTGAATCTTGATAAAAGCCCCCCTTTCTTCCCCAGAGCGGAACTGAGTGAGGTGGGGGGGGGGGGCACTTTTATCAAAATTCGCCCTGTTGCCAAAATGACCTAGAAACTGCCCTGCATTAGGCTAGCGCAACCTCTCCATCCCTCCTCCCCACCCTCTTCACCATTTTTCCTATTCCTCTGCAGTGAAAACTACACAGGTGCCTTAACAATCCAGCCCATGTGTCGTGCTAAAACAGTTGATGAATAGTAGACAATCTGCCTGGAGCATTCCTAATGAAGAGCAGGGTGGGGAGGAGGGACAGAGAGGTTGTGCCAGCCTAATGCATACACAATGTAAGCCACAGCAGTTGGGCACAGGACTGCCAGTTTAAAAGTTGTTTTTTATGACATTAACTGTATCACCTTGGATTAAAAGCAGCTATCTGAAGGTACTAGCAGTTTGGGGGGGGGGGGGGTCAGATTGTGGGTACAGAGTCACTTTAACCCTTCTTTGTTTTATCATATGTATATCTTTTTGGAAGTGAGGTCACCAGACCTAAAGACACTATCCTACATTTAGTGCTATAAATGTGTAGAGAAGATTTTCCCCCTCTTGAGGAAGAGGCAAGATAGCTTTGAAGCAATTGCATATTGTATCATCATATTTGTTGGTCTATGGTTACTAATAGAGATGAGCGAACCTCGAGCATGCTCGAGTCGATCCGAACCCGAACTTTCGGCATTTGATTAGCGGTGGCTGCTGAAGTTGGATAAAGCCCTAAGGCTATGTGGAAATCATGGATATAGTCACTGGCTGTATCCATGTTTTCCAGACAACCTTAGAGCTTTATCCAAGTTCAGCAGCCACAGCTTATCAAATGCTGATCATTCGGGTTCGGATTGACTCGAACCTGAACCCGGTTCGCTCATCTCTAGTTACTAATAAATGTAATATTTTCCCCCATGTCTGCATAAGGTGAGTTGTCTACTCCTTTTGTTTGCGTAACGTGTGCTGCAGCACAGTGTTGTAGAAGAGTGTTTCGGATTCTTTTGTATCTCACACTGCAATTACCAAGCAACATCCATCAAGATTTGGAGAGTAAATAAGAGAGCAGTCACTACACCTGAAATTATATATTATTCACAATTCTTTTGCAATTCACATGCAACCTCCAGCCTAAACTCCAACCGGGTCTCTTGTGGCTTTTCTGGGGCCTCACAAGTGATTTGACCTATTAGTATAGATCTATTTTAGTAATAGAGAATATCTGATTATACAGCACCCAACAGGTTTCATTATTGTTAAGGGCATTTTAATGTGCAATTTTAGACATTTACCTCTTATATTTTTAGAATTCTCAAACTGGATTTATCTCTAAATGAATTAACCGAGTTCAAGTCTAAGAGCTTGCAAAACCTTCCCAACCTCCTGGAACTCAATGCCTCCTGTAATGTTCTCCACAGGTATGGCCTTGACCTGTACCTCAGTTGGGCTTAATGTTTCCTAAGGAACAGAGGATTAGTCAAAATTATTAGCATGGTAGGATGATAGACTGAGATGAGGGAGGAGTGGAGAGCCTTATGGGTGAGCTAGAGAAGTTCATATTGTGCTTTGTGCTGGAAGGGGAGCCAGTGTAGTGAATGGCACAAGGGGAGGCATCAGTGTAGCTGCTGGACAGGTAGATGAGCCTGGCTGCTATATTTAGGATGGACTGAAGAGAGGAGAGTAAAGAAGGGAAATCCCGATTAGTAAGAGATTACAATAGTAAAGAGGGAAATCATTATGTTAGAGGTGGCACACAGAAGGTCACTGGTAATTTGTAGGAGTGCAGTGGTGATCTCACAGGATGAGTAAATAGCTGAAGTCATCAGTATAGAGATGGTACTGAAAGCCAAAGAGGGCTAATTCCTGAGGAACCCAAATAGTGAGGGGAAGAGAAAAAGAGGTGAAATTATATTCTAAATGAGCAGTCAGAGAGGTGGGAGGAAAACCCGGAAAGGGCAGGATCCTTAAAGTGGAGCATATTGATGAGTGGCTGGGGGTTTAATGTGTCAGATACTGCAGAGAGATCCAAAATAATCAAAAGTGGTTGCCTTTAGATTTAGCAGTCAGGAGATCATTAAGAGATAAGGGTCAAGAAGAGAGATGGCGGATAAGGTGTGAATAGACTAGAACAGACCTTACTTTACTGTAGAACAGGAGTAAAATAGTAATGGTGAGGCTACAATATCACACTGTAATATTTGTTAGAGTCACTGTCGTTAAAATTTCTTTTGCACAAATCAATAGTCCAGGCGATTTTAAGAAACTTTGTAATTGGGTTTTTAGGCAAATATGCCATTATCTGCATTTAAAGCGACTCTGTACCCGTACCCACAATCTTTCCCCCCCAAACCACTTGTACCTTTGGATAGCTGCTTTTAATCCAATATCTGTCCTGCAGTCCGTTCGGCAGGGGATGCAGTTATTCTCCTAAAAACAACTTTTAATCCTGCAGCGCTGTGTCTAACGGCCGGGGCTTACATTTGTATATGTATTAGGCTGGCACCAGCCCTCCGTCCTTCCTCCCCACCCTCCTCATCATTAGGAATGATCCAAGAACATTTACTGCTGTTTGAGCTTTGCACAGGTGTATTAACGATCCATCCCATGTTCATTATGCACACAGCTGATGAATAGGAGGCAATCTGTCTGGAGCATTCCTAATGATGAGGAGGGTGGGGAGGAAGGACGGAGAGGTGGTGCCAGCCTAATGCATATACAAATGTAAGCCACGGCCGTTAGACACAGTGCTGCAGGATTAAAAGTTGTTTTTATGACAATAACTGCATCCCCTGCCGAACGGACCCCATGACAGAGCTTGGAAATAAAAGCAGCTATCCGAAGGTACAAGTGGTTTTGGGGGGGGGGGCGGGGGCAGATTGTGGGTACAGAGTCGCTTTAAAAAGACTTCCCAGGTCCCCCCCTCCTCTCCTTTCTGTCATCCACTGCTCAGAAACAGGAAATCTCAATCAGATGCATCCTGTCTGTGCTATGTAGAGGGGATGGGGTAGGAGAGACTGAGGATAAATGTGGGCAGCAGAGAGCAGAGAACAAAGTATTACACCCCGGGGGAGCTATTTAGAGTGCTATTCAGAGGTCAGATAGGTCAGTGGTGATATCAGAGCAGAGAGCCCGGTAATGTAGCTTTAAATTAACTTTTTGTTGTCCTGTTTTGGTGTCTCATTTCCCTCTCTCCATAGGAGAACAATGAAGACAGGGGGAGAGCTTCAAACTGCTTTTTCATGATAAAAATTCATTTTTCGGCTGATAAACCCAATTACAAAGTTTCTTAAAATTGCCTGTACTATTGATTTCTGCAAAAAGAATGTTAATGACAGGGACACTGTAAATATTTTACATTATTTAAAGTATATGTGTGTGTGTGTGTGTATTCCTATATAACTTAATTTTATTTCACCCCTTTGGCTCCAACAAAGAGTGATCTGATAATGAACTACAGAGCATATCTTACCAGTAGTCCTACCCAATAAATGTACCACAAAGTTGTGGCTTCCTTCTTGAATGGGTGCTAAAACAAACATATGTATGTTGTATGTATGTATGTATATATATGTGTGTATATGTGTACACTATGTAAAAATGATCGCTGTATTTCATTTTAACTGCTGCCATTGAGCAAATAATAAATTTGAAATAACGGCCGATATTTGCGCAATGACGGTCATCGTTTTTACATAGTGTGGCTTACATTGTGTGTTTGTATGTATGTGTATATATATACACTCACCGGCCACTTTATTAGGTACACCTGTCCAACTGCACGTTACCACTTAATTTGTAATCAGCCAATCACATGGCGGCAACTCAGTGCATTTAGGCATGTAGACATGGTCAAGACAATCTCCTGCAGTTCAAACCGAGCATCAGTATGGGGAAGAAAGGTGATTTGAGGGCCTTTGAACGTGGCATGGTTGTTGGTGCCAGAAGGGCTGGTCTGAGTATTCAGAAACTGCTGATCTACTGGGATTTTCACGCACAACCATCTCTAGGGTTTACAGAGAATGGTCCGAAAAAGAAAAAACATCCAGTGAGCTGCAGTTCTGTGGGCGGAAATGCCTTGTTGATGCCAGAGGTCAGAGGAGAATGGGCAGACTGGTTCGAGCTGATAGAAAGGCAACAGTGACTCAAATAGACAACCGTTACAACCAAGGTAGGCAGAAGAGCATCTCTGAACGAACAGTACGTCGAACTTTGAGGCAGATGGGCTACAGCAGCAGAAGACCACACTGGGTGCCACTCCTTTCAGCTAAGAACAGGAAACTGAGGCTACAATTTGCACAAGCTCATCGAAATTGGACAGTAGAAGATTGGAAAAACGTTGCCTGGTCTGATGAGTCTCGATTTCTGCTGCCACATTCGGATGGTAGGGTCAGAATTTGGCGTCAACAACATGAAAGCATGGATCCATCCTGCCTTGTATCAACGGTTCAGGCTGGTGATGGTGGTGTCATGGTTTGGGGAATATTTTCTTGGCACTCTTTGGGCCCCTTGGTACCTATTGAGCGTTGTTGCAACGCCACAGCCTACCTGAGTATTGTTGCTGACCATGTCCATCCCTTTATGACCACAATGTACCCAACATCTGATGGCTACTTTCAGCAGGATAATGCGCCATGTCATAAAGCTAGAATCATCTCAGACTGGTTTCTTGAACATGACAATGAGTTCACTGTACTCAAATGGCCTCCACAGTCACTAGATCTCAATCCAATAGAGCATCTTTGGGATGTGGTGGAACGGGAGATTTGCATCATGGATGTGCAGCCGACAAATCTGCGGCAACTGTGTGATGCCATCATGTCAATATGGACCAAAATCTCTGAGAAATGCTTCCAGCACCTTGTTGTATCTATGCCACGAGGAATTGAGGCAGTTCTGAAGGCAAAAGGGGGTCCAACCTGTTACTAGCATGGCGTACTTAATAAAGTGGTCAGTGAGTGTGTGTATATATATATATATATATTACAGTAAGCATTCATGGCTAAAATATAAAAATTTTTATTTTAACACTGGTCATTCACCATTCACATTACAATCTTACCATTACCTGTGTTGTTTCTTTTGTAGTCTTCCAGGACTTGCAGTGCTGCCTAACTTACTTGCTTTGGATCTAAGTTACAATGCAATTGCAGACATTCAGTCATTTAAAGATTGTACTTATCTTGTTTCTTTCAATATATCTCATAACAAAATTGGAAGTATTAAGGACCTGCCATCATTAGTAAACCTCACACGATTGCATTTGAACTCAAATAAGGTAAAAGTATTCATTATCAAAAAATTATATTAAGGGTAGCTTCACACGTACCGCATCGCAGCGGATTTTCTGCAGAGGGTCCCCAGCAGCCGCTTTTTACATTGTGTGCTATGGGCACGAATGCGCCTGCATCCCAATTCTAAAAAAGTAAAGGTCATGAAGTCAATGAATGTCCTGTGTGATACTGTGTGTGAACCCAGCTTCATTATGTACAAAAAGTTAAATAAAAGCATTTACTGTACAATCAGATAATAGAAACATTAGAAAAAACATGTTTCAGTATCTGTCTCCACTCAGTAAACAGCCATAGGCTGTATCCATGTTTTCCTGGCAGCCCTAAGGCGGCATTCAATTTCTCTATATATAGGAATTAAATGCTGAGTGTTTGAGTTCAGCCACATGGTCCAATCGGAACACTTTTCTGAAGTTCGCTCAACTTCAGATCTCTTCTATTTTTGTGACTTAGGGTGCCTTCACACCTACCGGATCCGCAGCTGATCTCACTTCTGCGGATTCGCAGCAAGATCAGCTGCGGATCCAGTATCATTCACCCCTATGATAGAACATATTCGCAGCGGGATTGACATCCCGCTGTGAATATGTGCTTTAACCCCCGCTGTCCGCAGCCTCGCCGCCGCGTCAGCCCGTCCCCTGCCGCTTCCAGCAGCCCGCATCCCCCATCCCTGGCCGCATCGTGCTGCCCGCCGCCGAGAGCATACAGTACCTGCTCAGCGGCGCGGCTGCAGTGAGGCTGGCGGCTCCGTTACCGCTCAGATCAGCTGAGCGGGACCGGAGCCGGGAGCCTCACTGCAGCCGCGCCGCCGAGCAGGTAATGCATGCTCTCGGCGGCAGGATGCAGGATGCAGCCAGGGATGGGGGGATGCGGGCTGCTGGATGTGGCCGGGGATGCGGGGGGCGGCAGGCTGCAGGATGTGGCCAGGGATGGGGTGATGCGGCCGGGGATGGGGGATGCGGCGGCGGGGCTGCGGACAGCGGGAGTTAAAGCACATATTTACAGCGGGATGTCAATCCCGCTGCAAGTATGAGCTATGGTACCGGATCTGCAGCGGTTCTCGCTACGAATCCGCAGAAGTGAGACCCGCTGCAGATCCGGTAGGTGTGAAGGCACCCTTAACCATTGGAAGTATGGACCAGATGTTAGCGTGGATAAATTCATAATAGTTTTGAAGCATGGAATTAAAAGAGATCAAAATGTCTGATCCCAAAATGATACTAATAAAACTACAGATCACAGCCCTCAGATAGTTCTGTAGATAAAAAAAATAAAAACATTAGGAGTCAGAATATGGCAATCAGTAAGTAACATTTTAAGGGGTTAAACACACGCAGACACGAGGCAACCCCTCAGTCTTATTTACTTCAAAATTACATTTGATAACAAATACACAAAAAGAAGATATGTACTTCTAGTTGTTCAGAAGTTAATACATATAGTTTGTGATATACAGTTCTAACACTGCTTTTAACATTGTGTGCACACATTTATATGATTGATGATGATATACTTGAAAAAGACCATTGCGGTTGAAATGTTGTATTGGTGCCATGCTGGAATAAACAACCACTTTTTTTACCTTATCCGCCTTGTGAGATGCTGTTACCTTTGCTGCACTTTGGAATACATGTGTGCACACATTTATATGATTGTTTATATTAGGTTTTTAATCTTAAGGCTGCGTTCACACTACATATATTTCAGTCAGTATATTTCAGTCAGTATTGCAACCAAAACCAGGAGTGGATTAAAAACACAGAAAGGATCTGTTCACGCAATGTTGAAATTGAGTGGATGGCCGCCATATAACAGTAAATAACTGCCATTATTTCAATATAACAGCCGTTGTTCTAAAATAACAGCAAATATTTGCCATTAAATGGCGGCCATCCACTCAATTTCAACATCCACTCCTGGTTTTGGTTGCAATACTGACTGAAATATACTGACTGAAATATACATATGCTGACTGAAATATAGGTAGTGTGAACGCAGCCGGGGGCTGCCTTCACACTACGTATATTTCAGTCAGTATATTTCAGTCAGTATTGCAACCAAAACAAGGAGTGGATTAAAAACACAGAAAGGATCTGTTCACACAATGTTGAAATTGAGTGGATGGCCGTCATATAACAGTAAATAACGGCCATTATTTCAATATAACAGCCGTTGTTCTAAAATAACAGCAAATATTTGCCATTATATGGCGGCCATCCACTCAATTACAACATTGTGTGAACAGATCCTTTCTGTGTTTTTAATCCACTCCTGGTTTTGGTTGCAATACTGACTGAAATATACTGACTGAAATATACATATACTGACTGAAATATACGTAGTGTGAACGCAGCCTAAATGTGTGTTCATTTTTATTAATGCTATTCTTATTACATGTAACATTTAACACCATAAATTATCCTGAGACGTTACTCTTTGGCAGACGTTAAATATCTTATTCTTATAAACCGATGTTAATGCACAAGACATGGAAATTTCACTCATATGAGGTAATGGCATTGGTATTTCCCAGATAGTTTTCCTTTCCCTATGGCTAGGAATTAGTTTAAACATGCATTTTGTTAACTGTATTAAAATAACATATTTTCAAGTATTGTCTACATACAATTTGCTGGCTGTGGTTTGTCTGGGACTTAAGAACTATACTTACAGGCCTTTCCTTACAGAGATTTCCCCATAATTACAATGTTTTTCTTTTAGATAAGTTTTTATTTATTCCTCACCTGCCCTTTGTATGCAGCTTATTCCCTGCCTGTGGATGGCAGAATCATTCATAGAATACTTAAGATGGAGAAAAAGCTCACTTAATAGTCTGAGTAAAGAGAAAAGTCAACCTAACCCAGTAATTTCAGCGAGACTGGTCAATAATCTAATTTGTACAGGGATGACCTGACCCCTGGATACTTTGCCAAGCTGAGTGTTCACATGTACATATGTAGTGAACCGGAGAGATAGCTGTCAGCCATCAGCTATTGAAGGTGCTAAAAGTGAGACCTTATGTCATCACACATCTAATAAAAAGTACACATGCCCCCAAGTGATATGCCAGCTAGGACAGGATAAGTAGGCATTGCATACCCCTGCACTTCTGTAAATCTCTTTAGGGTGTATATAGGAGTTTACAGGAAAAATGATGAGGATGGGAGAATATATTATTTGAGACTTTTCCCCCCTTACTGTTTGAGCTTGCACTTTCTCCTTTATGCTAGTTTTAATTCAGCAAAATGTATCATATTATTGTGAGATATGTGAAGAATTTGCACTTTTTTGGCATGTGGATTTTGCACCACCAAGTGAGTAGAGTTGGTTAAAAATGTTGTAGCTATTTAAAAATTTGTACATAAGAAATGTGTTTTAAAATCCACAATAATTTTTAGTCTAGAAAATGACAAGCAAAAGTCACCAAAAATGGCACAAATATTTCATAAATTGTCTAAAGAGTCAAAAATGGGGAAAAGTGGGCAAAATGTGTCCGAAAACCAAAATGTTAAGTATTCTTAGGTATAGGAAGGAAGTAGGGGACATAATTAATAAATTAGAAGAACATATATTACATTTGTTTTTATGGTATATACAGATGCGTCTTAATTTATATTTTTAACTACTGTGGTTAAATTGCAGTTTTTTTAAATAGCTGTTAAAAAAATTGTTTAACTAGGAGTTACGGGTGTTACGGAAAAAAAAAAAAAGACCTAGCATCCTGACAGGAGTAAGAAAAGCTCCAAACTCTGCTAACTGGACAATTATGCTTAGGTTTTTTTACTGGTTGAAATTAAGATCCCATACTATATTAGATGTTTATTTTTATTTAATAATTAAATTTCTTTTACAAAAAACATAACTAGACTGTTACGGGTGTTACATGAAATGTTACGGGCGTTACATAGTACAAATGTTTTTAGTCTCCCGTGATTTCTAAAAGTAATACTCTCAATTTTGAACACATTTAAGCCACTGATAGCCCTTTTATATGTTTTTAAAATATTTAGGAGTAGAAAAAAAAAAAAAAAATTTAACACATTTACTGAAAAAAAGTTTTTTTTTTTTTAAGTTTGTATCTTAGATGTTTATTATAACTTAAAATTGTTACTGTTAAGGCTATACAAATCCTATTTACTGGGCCAGAAGGATAAAAAAGTCATATTAGGATCTCTAAATTCTATGGGGCACTTATGACGCTTAACCCCTTAAGGACGGGGCCAATTTTCGTTTTTGCGTTTTCGTTTTTTCCTCCTTGTGTTTAAAAGGCCATAGCACTTGCATTTTTACACCTAGAAACCCACATGAGCCCTTATTTTTTGCGCCACTAATTGTACTTTGCAATGACAGGCTGAATTTTTGCATAAAGTACACTGCGAAACCAACACGATTAAAACGATATATAACACGTATAACTTTTCTTTTAGCTGATGGCCTGTAAAAAATTCAAACCATTGTTAACAAATGTTCCTTAAAATCGCTCCATTCCCAGGCTTATAACGCTTTTATCCTTTGGTCTATGGGGCTGTGTGAGCTGTCATTTTTTGCGCCGTGATGTTTACTTTCTATCGGTACCTTGATTGCGCATATATGACTTTTTGATCGCTTTTTATGAAATTTTTTCTGGATTTGATGCGACCAAAAATGCGCAATTTTGCACTTTGGGATTTTTTGGGCGCTTACGCCGTTTACAGTGCAAGATCAGGAATGTGATTAATAGTTTGGGCGATTACGCATGCGGCAATACCAAACATGTTTGTTTATTTATTTACATTTATTAAAAACATGGGAAAAGGGGGGTGATTCTGACTTTTATTAGGGGAGGGGGCTTTTTACTAATAATAACACTTTTTTTTTTTTTTTACACTTATACTAGAAGCTCCCATGGGGGGCACTTAGGGACCGCGGCGGTTCAGAGCGGGGTCGCCGCGCGGCCCTGCTATTAACACCTCTTGCGGGTACGTCATGCGTCCTTAAGAGGGTAATAACGAGAATAAACCATCTTACTGCAATAAATGGGAATTAGAATTACATCCCTCTTATACCGTCACTGAATGGGGAGAGGCATGTGGATGGACTAAACATTTGTCTAAAGGGATTAAACATTGGGAGATGTCTCAAACGATTGTTCTAAGATCCTATCTCACCCCTTCTCACATCTACTTACTGTCACATGTGGTGGTTCTGTTCAATAATACACTCCTTTTGGTTAGACATCTGACATTATATTAGCCATAGCCAAAAACAGTTTAGACCCTTACCTGGCTTTATCTGTGTGTTTGCTCAATCCCACAGGTATCCCGCGCCAGCAGGAAGAGTGGTCAGTCATATAATATTAGCAACTAGGTAACTACTGTATAGCGAAAACATGGAAACTTCCCTCCACTCCCAGAGTCTTAGATTAGTCAATGGGTTTTATCAAATGGAACTTTTTCATGTACGGAAAACTAAACGTTATCCCTCAGTTAAGTCTCACTGGGCACCGTGGTCTGAATATCTCACTCTTACTAATACCCAGTTCTCTTGGGTTGCTGTATGCAGGGTTATTCTTTATAAATTATATAACACAATATATGTAATACAGTTTTTCCACTTACTATTACATATGCTTAACAGCTCATCGAAATGTAAATAAACTGCTCTGACTGCTTCTGAAAATACCATTATATGATGTTTGTGGCTATATTACGTCATTAGGCAACTAGTTTGTTGTTTTTTTTTGTTTTTTTTTTACTTAGTAATAGCTCTTATGTATTTTTGTTTTCTCTTTTATAGTACATTTTTATTACTTTCATTTCTAACTATTTTATGGTCAATATAAAGTTTATTTACTGTTTATTACACTTTTAAAGGATTGTCCAGGGCTACAAAAACATGGCCACTTTCTTCCAGAGACAGCACCACTCTTGTCTCCAGCTTGGGTGGGGATTTGCTACTTACTTCTATTGAAGTGAATGGAGCTTTATTGCAAATCCCACCTGACCTGGAGACAAGAGTTGTGTTGTCTCTAGAATAAAATGGCCATGTTTTTGTAGTGCAGGATAACCCCTTTAAGGTCCTGTGTTACCTTATATTATTTGCATTTTGAAACCTAATCAAAACCAATTTAAAAAAAAAAAAAAGTTAAACTAGTTTTAAACAGTTAAGGTGCCAACTTCAGGGTGAAACCTAAAATTTAACCTTAGCATTTTAACAATTTTAACATATCGTTTTCCACAAGCGAAGCCTTCGGATTTTTTTTTTGTTTTGTTTTGCTAGGTTTGAATGAAAATGTTGTGGCACAAAGCCATCACATTTTGCTTTAAAAATTATAAATTACCACTGCTGAAAACAATGGTTATTGTGTTAAATAAAAATATCCAGCCAATAACTAGCCTAACAGTAGAAGAATGGCTTCAAACATATGCATGTATATGTTACGGGTGTTACGTGTGTGAATGGTAACACCTGTAACAGTAAGTGTGTAACACCTGTAACACTAAATTAAGGATTAAATAAATTTCAAAAACCTTAAACAATTTAACGTTAAAAATACCCCAAATTTCCCCTCCACCCCCCCCCCCGGCCTGGTCTGCCCCCCCCCCCCCCAAAAAAAAAAAAAGTTAAATATATATATATATATATATATATATATATATATATATATATATATAAAAAGCTCGCCTCGCCCCCTCCCCTCTAATTCCCTGCTCCCTCATACATTTCATAACCTCTTTCCCATTTTTCACAACTTGGGAGTCCCCGGAGACATCCATTGTTTAATTATAATAAATCTAGCATAGAAAAGCATTTTTTGTACAGTTTTCTTACTCCTTTTTCTCGCAATGATGTTAGTGGTGTCTCCCAACAAAGCAGTAACCGGGTTCAGCTCAAATTTCACCTTACTCTTCCCTTCAATTTTTCCGTGCACTCTCCCCGAATACTCTTGCAAGACGCTGCATGTCCAAAGCATATGTGCAAAATCCGCCTCCCCACAACCACATCTTGGACACTTTCCATCCTTTCGTTTCCCTATTCTACAAAGGAACATTGGGGTGTAATATAATTGATGTACTATATTAAATTGAATAATTCTATGATTACTCACACTTGAGACTTCCTTAATACTCTTCAGCACTTTCTCCCACCTACTCTCATCTAATTCCCCAATTACTCCCTCCCATTTTTCCTTGCTTTTTATCCCAATCTGTTTTTCCTTTATAAGGTGCGAGTATATTGTTGTAATCTCTTTCTTTTTGATTGTCCTGCCCCTTAGTTTTTCCACTAGTGGGCTGGGGCTACATACTTGCAGCTTACTATTATTCTGACTTACAACTAATGCTTTTCTACATCTAACATAAGAGAACCAATGTCTTTCCTCTATCCTATATTCTATTTTTAAAGTATCCCAACTTTTGATGTTATTTCCGTTTAACGTTATTAAATGGCATGTCCATAGCCTTACTTTCACCAAAGGGTTTTAAACAAAACAGTTCTGTTAGATCACAGCATAAACTTTTGTATCTTTTTTAATTTAGTAGAAGTATAATAATACAGAAAGTAATAAAATTTCCAGTTAGATAAAATATGTAGATGTTATATTAATGTTCAGTCTACTTCCCTTCTAAATTGCAGAACAATAAACTTAATTAGCTACAACAGTCAGCTGGAAATAACCCCAAAAAACATATGATTCATTATCACTGGAGTCATGCTCTTCAGACACCCTAAAAATAGGTTAATTTTTTTTTCTTCAGATAGCTGTCATTACCTATCAAAAATATGTAGATTTAACTTTTAATCAGTGAGGGTAAAGTTATAAAATAATAATTGTAAAAAATGGTGGTAAAGCTCAGTTTGGATGGAATAACCCATATGCAACTTCCTTCTTACAAAGAGGAGGGAAGGAAAAACCTCAATTCAAGCCTAACAGGCTAAAACTCTTTATTCTGTAAATCCACCTCCTTCCTCCTAGAGGAGTATACAATCTTGATCACCTTCCTTTATCAATAGGGCTGTGTGTGTGGCAGCACTGATCTCTCCTATATATCTACAGGACATCTATTAGGGTAACGTCACCACTGAAACCTCTAGAATTAATTTAGCCCTTTTTTTTATAAATAAATGTTTTTGAAACATTTTTATTTGGCTTTCATGTACTGTGCAATTGGAAACCTTTTTTTCCTCTTTTCAAATCCATTCCTGGTTTTGGCTTTAAGAATGTGTAAGATAAATCTTTGTGTATAATATGGACTTTAAGCTCTGTTTATTGTTTGTTATGGGATTACACACAGTAACATTACAATTCCCATTAAGATTTGGCTTTTCCATTTCCAAATATTGTCATTTTGGTTCTTGTACTCTTGGAGTGCAAGGGTTAATGAGATAAGTGCTTTGCTTAGTTCCTCTGTTTTATAGTTATTGTCTTTTATGCTTCTCCACAAAACAGACACTCCAGTCATCCGTTCCAGAAGTATGACAAATGTTTTAAAGCTCATATATTGAGCTGACAGGTTGGGGCAGTTCCTGAGATTATCGTTAATTTCCCTAAACCACATCACATTTACAATTGTAGTAAACCATTACTTATACCAAGAAAATAGTTTTTACTTTTTAATTTAACCTATGCAGTGATGTAAGATAAATGTATTGCACTTAAGCTTCTTATGATATATCTGTATGTCTTGCAGTATACGTGGGCTCCCTAAAGTCTTCAATTTTCCAGGAAAAGGGAGTAGGGAGCAACAGATCTAATATATTTATTATGTAATATTTGTCTCGTGACCTGGTGCATGATATACTTTATCAGCACACAGACATGCATACATATATATTTATCTCTATGTCATGTAGATATACCACTTTATGTATGAATGCATTTACTGTTGTTTTTGTTCTATTGCCAGTTAATTTCTCTTGATGGAATTCAAAATCTTCCTAAACTGCATGAACTATTTGTTCAACACAATAAGATCAATAGTCTTCTTCCTCTTGCATCTTCATTAACGCTCAATGTCCTTGATGCCTCCGATAACAATATCAGTTCCTTGCCGGAAACAGTGCATGTGTTGTGTGGACTCCAGTATCTCAGTGAAATAAAATTAAGAGTAAGTGTTCTTCAACCCTTTTCGTATCTACAAGCGCTGAACACCATAATACAATTTAATTTTTTTACTCTGTTGAAAATTCTGCTCCTATGTTTGGATTCCAGCCCCATAATATGTTATCCAAAATGACTTTAGGTCATGTGACCGTGGCAATAGTAGTTTGGTCACACCTGTGCCCACATATAAATAAAAAATAGAAATAAAAAAGACAGACATCTATACTAAGTGCTGGTTGCACTAAGCTAAGGTTGTCCATGACCATGTGATAAATCTTACAGGGATACTCCAGTGGAAAAAAAAATCAAATCAACTGGTGCACGAAAGTTATACAGATTTGTAAATGTATTTATTTAACAATCTCAGGCTTTCAATCACTTATCAGTTCCTGAATGTCCTGCAGGAAGTGATGTTTTCTTTCCAATCTGAGTACCCTTTTAAAGGTTAAAGGGGTATCCCCCCCCAAGAGCTAAAAAATGAAATGCTCCCAAACCTAGCTGGTCTTACTAACCAAGTCCCCCTGAGTATTTTGAGCCGTCTCCCGTCTTTCTAGCTGCTGCCATTCCATAGTTACTAGTTTTTTTAAAAAGCTGATCTATATCCAACATGGCAAAGGCCAGAAAACTACATCTCCCATCATGCAATGCTTATGCCTGATTGGTCCATGATGAAGCAGAGCTGAGTGAGTGACATAGCAGAATTGAATGACAGAGTTGAGTGAGCAAGATAGCGTAGCTGAGTGAGCGAGATAGCAGAGCTGAGCGACATAGCAGAGTTGAGTGAGCGAGATAGCAGAGCTGAGCGAGTGGTGGCCGCAAGTGATCTGCAGGGTGGCCGCGGGTGAGCGGGGCAGGGAGCCCAAAATTTCATCTACACGACCTACCCACAGCTCCCTCTTACACCCGATCATGAACAGGGGGTGGGGGAGGACGAGCGGGTGCCCCGCCGGTGAACAGGGGGCAGTGGATTAACTACAGTAGATAACAGCAAACTGTGCAGAATCCATAATAACTTTATATTGGAAAGATGGAAAGCTATGGGTGGGTAACATATTAATGCAAAAATAATTTTGGGGGGAAAAGTCCCCTGAAACTACAAAATCACAGACGGGGAGATGCGGTAGCATAATAAATCAAGTGTACTTACAGTATGCGTCCATGTGCTCCCATAGCACCTCCCTCACCTTTCTTTGGCAGCTGCGGTAAGTCATTTCAGAAGGCTTCTACGTACATCATGGCCCCAGCTCCTTCTGCTGCAATGTCACGGATCAGCTGGTGTACGTAGGCAAAAAAAAAAAAAGGATTGAATAAGAATGGACTGCAATAGTCAGAATAAAAAAAAACAACCAATTTTATTCACATAAATGCAAGGGACAAAAAAAAGTTAAAATTCAACAACTTCACTGGCCATAATACTGGCTAGTGAACCAAAGCCCACCAATACAATATCTCAAGTGTCCGTCATATCACATTGATAGTGACAAACACAAATAAAATAAATATACATAATAGTAGAGTAGTATCAAATGAATACAAAATGGATTGTGAAATACTAATCAATACGTCTATATCCCATTAATAAATACCATGTAACAGATACAAAGTCAAGTTAAAGTGCTAGTGCAAAGATTTTGTGCAAAAAGAATATAAGCTACAGACAATATGGCGATCACATGGTGGGCCAGGACAGAACCACCCACGCGTTCTGTCACTCAGACTTCATCAGGGATGAATGAATGGTCCCTTAATGCTCCTATATATAGAAAGATAATACATAATAAAAACCCGGTATGAGGCAGAGTAACAGTACTCACGTGGCATATGGAGGACACCGGATTCATGGACCGGCGTGAACTCTGTGCCATATTAGTGCGATCACGTGACCAAACCACATGACCATTAGGAGTAAGTACCGCGATATTAGACTGAGGTATGCAGATGAATGGGCAAAAGACCAACGCCATCTTGGTACACTCACATGATAGATTATCACGTGACCGTGACAAGTATCGCAAGAAAACTATAACAGTCTAATAGAGATACAGCTACCGGAACTACTACCACCATGCGGCTTGGATCCCGGACCAAATGTTAGGAGTATTACACTTGAATGGAGGATGCAGCAAAACAGTGGTGCTCACTGAAAACTTTAGTTACCTCTGCATTTATAAACAAGTATGATTTAACAATGGCACATGCATATGTATGGAAACAACTTCACATGTCCAAACCTATAGAATATCTAAAAAGCGGCGCATGCGTGACACCAAAACCTAAAGTAACATTACTATAATAGTCAATTATGGAAATGAATTATAGTTATAGTACAGGACCCTATATGTATATATGTTGCGCTTATTAAAACACAGACGCTCATGTTCAAATGCAAAATATTCATCCATGTATACAAATTCAAAATCGATGACATAAAGTATATATAATAGAGAATCCTTTATATATCATGCATGCACAGTTAGTAGTACGTGTCAAAAATAAAAACAATAATATAAAGTATGTGGTCAAAAAGCGCGCATGGCCGAGATATATACAAGGTTACTAATCAACAAACTAAACAAAGACAAACATGTCCACTAATATGAACATGTATGGAGGTGCAAGACCGGCAACATAATATACAATCAGCGACGCATATATCAAGAATCCCTATCCTATCCACATCACAGACGCCGAAATATATTTAGACATAGTCTAATATAAATATATGTAACTAAATAATAATAAATGAAATGAAGTCCATATCTGAAGGCGCGTGTATCAATAATACCAATAATGTCACCACGTCTAAGAATATATGAACATATGTATATCGCGCATATGCCATCACGGACGCTCATATCTGATATATACACTTATATGCAAAATGCAACATAAAATACATGATCAGCAATCTAGTGTATAATGAAAGATCCTGTGCGTGTATGTCAATTCGGGATACATCTGTCCCAAGCAACATATATATGTTTATTAGTTGTGCCATCACTGCACCTGAAAATGTCCAAAATATAACCAGTCAGATAAATAAAGATGCACAAGGCCATAATGGTTAAACTGTCACGAACCACACAAGATGGTGTCGAGTCACCAAGGGATTAATTCCCCACAGCAAAATATAATAATGAATAGAATAGGTTATGGGTATATTACCCACTCATGAGCACATAAAGGAGTATATCTACCTATAAACTTGGTTGGCTATTCACATATTTACAACAAGCAATAGAGATAACCCATTTAATTCTTTAACACAAGGTAAAGGGAAGGCGGGATGGACTTGCCCGCTCAGCTGCCGTGTCCTGCCCCAGTCACTGATTGGCTGAGCAGGCAGTCCATCAGCCAGCTACCTGACGTTACAGAAGCCACTGGAAGCTGGCGGCTGGCAAATATGGGAAATGCATCGCTGTAAGAATGGGAAGGCCACCAAGTACTTAGATAGTGGATGATCTAGCTGAAGTTAGCAGGTACAGCCAACACATATCTAATGGGTATGACGATCTTTACAATAGATAATTACGTTTATTTATATTACATATTAATAAATCTGTTTCTATGCAGATGGTCATGTGTAGTTATTTTCAGGAACACCTGGGCTTAAAGGGGTAGTGCGGCGCTACACAATTATTCACTAAATAACACACATTACAAAGTTATACAACTTTGTAATGTATGTTATGTTAGTGAATGGCCCCACTTACCCGTGTTTCCCCCCCACTCACGCCACCCCTGGAAGTGTAGTGCTCTATACTCACCTGATCCGTGTCGACCCCCGTCCGCCATCTTGCGACAATGATGTAATCTTCGGGCGGCTGGCCGAACCGCTCCGACCGCCCCTCGTGCCACGAATGACTGAGCACAGTTATGCTTAGCCAATCGCGGCTGAGCAGCTGATGACGCGGCAGAGGGCGGCCGGCACGAGGGACGGTCGGAGCGGTTCAACCGCCCGCCTGAAGATTACATCATTGTCACAAGATGGCGGACAGGGGTCCACACGGATCAGGAGAGTATAGAGCACTACACTTCTGGGTCTAGCGTGGGTGGGGGGGAAACACGGGTAAGGGGGCCATTCACATACATAACATACATTACAAAGTTGTATAACTTTGTAATGTGTGTTATTTAGTGAATAATTGTTTAGCGCCGCACTACCCCTTTTAATCTTGGATAATGTATGTAAAATAATGGTAAACAAGGAATAAGGTTAAAAACTACATTATTATGTTGGTGTGCCTGGGGCAAGAACTAAATGCAATTGACCTTTAACCCAAAGAAACAATAGCATATTTTTAAAATATTTTTACAATACACCTGGTCAATAAATGGTACTTGTATGGCCAAGAAATGCACTGTAAAGAAACAGTAAAATTTACTTCAGTTGTATTATTATGGGGTTGTAATTTTATTTCCACCAAGGCAAAACAGTGTACACAGTATTCATTCAACAATTTACTCTTTATCTGTTTTCTAACAGGGAAATCCTTTGGCTCTAAATAAAAGATATATCATGTCATTTAGACAACACACATCTGTACGCATCCTGGATGATTGTGTCTTGAAAGACCCCTCTGATATTGAACACTTACCAGCATACCGATCAATACTTACACAATCTCTTAATAGTCTCTATGGAGAAACTTACACAAGGGAAAGACTGAAGGATACAGTTCAGAAAACCCTACTGGAGAGACTGAAGAGGAAACAAGATACAGTAGAAAGTAGCATCCACCATTTCCACAGAAAGATAATGTGAGTATGCAATGCAGTTTTGAGTACTAACAATAGAGGGGAAGTACAAAAAAAGTTATTAACTAAATAACTCCCTAATAAATAATTGTTTTAGGAATCTTTCCAGCAATTTGGGTAGATACTCTGTCATGTATTACCAGCAACAGACACCGCTATGGTCCTGAAGCTTTGCTTTAAGAAAACATATGGGAGAAGACATGCAATGTGTCAACTACAACATTGTTAAATAGTTATTCCCACCATGAAAAGTGATAAACTGTATATGGTACATCACTAGGAAAAGCCATGACTTTCTGACTTGTGAAAGTTCATGGCTGTGACCCTAACCCACATTGAGGTTAAAAGGGCCTAGACACTGCAGTATTGCTGCTTCAGCTCCTGGCCACCTGCTATACTCTCAGCGGAGCACTTCTGCCTGTTTGATGGGAGTCCAGGTGCTTAGACAAGTCACTGTCATATGTTAGAAGCTGAATACTGGATACTTCTGCTATAAATGTTATTGCTGCTCCTTTAAAGCGACTCTCTCTAGGCAGATTTTCTACGATTCATCACCTGTGTCAGCACAGCACATGGGCTGGATCGTTAAGGCACCTGTGCAGTGTTCACTGCAGAGGAATAGGAAAAATCCTGCCAGTGGCATTCCTAATGATGAGGGGGGAAGGAGGGCTGGTGCAAAGTTAGGGCACAGATACTTTAGGCCATGCCAGTTTGGCAGAGGGCTGCAAGTTTAAAAGTAGTTTTTTAGGACAATAACTGCATCACCTGCCGATTGGACCCCAGGACAGATCTTGGATTAAAAGCAGCTATCCGAAGGTACAAGTGGTTTGGGGTGGGCAGATTGTGGGTACAGAGTCACTTTAAGAAGTATTATCTGATAATGTTGCACAACCCCAGCTTTTAAATGCTGTGTGCCTCAGAAATCTCATTTGTGACAAGCAAAGGATGAACTTAAGGTTCTGCAGTTCAGCCAAATCATTTACATTGCAGGGATCTACAAGAGGAGCTCATTGAATTTGAGGATACACTGAAAGCCGAGATGGAAAACTGTATCAGGTAAAATAAGCCAAAATAAATAGTGTCATAAAATGTGTAATGTCTTTTGTGTGAGAGAAACCATAATGGTAAGCTTGACTTCCAAAAAAAAATTGTGATCCAGTGTTATAAAATTAATATGCCCTCCTTTATTGGAGTTTCTTCATTAAAAACACCTTATTCAGAGTATGGGTTACAGATGGTTCAAACAATGTGACATGTTACCAACATATAACAATTCTAATTGTAGACGTAGACTCTACAGACCATGTTACAGGTGTCCGACTGCTTGGACCCTCTGTAACCCATAGTCTGAATAAGATGTTTTTAATTAAGAAATTTCAATAATGAATGTATATAGTTTATAACAACTGTTGCTAAAGCCCCAATTTCTGAAGTGGTCCGTGGTTTGATGTGTGTCTACTAGAGGAAGGTGAGCTCTGATATTTTTTCTATTTACCAATACTGACCTGATACCGGACACTCGGACACCAATTGGTCAAACATTTTTTTAATGACAGTACCAATTTAATTCTTTGTATAGAGGTTATTTCATGTTATTATCTGTAATTTAAGTGTAGGCCTTCTTTCCCTAATCCTACTTTTCATGTTTGCTAGTATGTTAGTTCCTTATTCACATAGGTGTGAGTATACGGAGACATTTATAAAGGTCTTCATCTATCACAGACCATTAAAAAGTCCTGATGTTTCCACAAAGGCCCACTTTGCACAAAGCTTTAGACACTTTTCACCAGTCTGCATCTCACTTGTCAATTGAGAAGGAAGGAGATGCGGCATTGCAAGATTTATTGCAATTTTCGCCTGGCCAGGATAGATTCCTGAGGCTGCCACATAGGCCTTTTAATAAATCCACTAGAGTTGCCCGGAGTGGGGGATGGGTGCTATTTACATATACAGTGGTGCCTTTGATTACCAGCATAATTCGTTCCGGGACCATGCTTGTTATACAAATCCACTCTTAAACCAAAGCAAATTGAGATCACTGATATACAGACAATTGGTTCCACACCCTAAAAATAATAATCTTTTATTCTGAATAACATGTAGAACAGATGAAACAGACAATGAGAAACAGCTGGATATGAGATATTATAAGTCACTGTACAGTATAACAATCAGCATGTGGAGTATAATGTATAGTAAGTGCATAAACCTGGATAAACAGGATGAAGCTGCAGATCCCCATAATGCAGTAGTGTAGTACAACAGGCTAGAATAGAGAAGCAGGGCTGCTTTCAGATGTTTGTGTGGTCACATGACAGATGTGTGTGTTCAGCATGGACCAATCAGGAAGTGAAAATCACAGCTGTGCAGGAGGACAAAGACAGAAACTTTATATACAGCAGTTGGAATGGCTGAGTGTAAGTGCAGGCACATTATAGCAGCAGTGTGTATAGCTGAGTGTAAGTGCGGCGCATTATAGCAGCATTGTTTATAGCTGAATATAAGTGCAGGCGCATTATAGCAGCAGTGTGCATAGCTGAGTGTAAGTGCAGGCACATTATTGCAGCAGTGTGTATAGCTGAGTGCGAGTGCAGGAACAGTATAGAAGCAGTGTATATAGCTGAGTGTGAGTGTAGGCCCATTATAGCAGCAATGTGTATAGCTGAGTGTGAGTGCAGGCACATTATAACAGGAATGAAGAGGATGGGAAACACAAGGGCTGACAGAGACTGCAGGAAGCATGAAGGAATGAGCAGGGCAGATGTGGGCACAGTACAGCAGCACTCTGTCCGGGGAGAGAGGGGTTACAGCTAAGTAGAGATTACCCCCACAGTCCTTTCCCCTAAAGTATGCCCCAGCCTGAAGTGGATCTGCTATGATTTGGATAGTGAGGGAGACTTCCTGGGTCAGAGTACAGTGCTGTAGACCACCCTGTGCAGGCCATGCCCCCCCCCCCACACACACACACACTCCTGCTCCCACCTAGTACAGGGAGCTCTTAAACCAAAGCGATGCTCTTAAACCAAGTTACAATTTTAAAAAACTGTGAGCTCTTCTTGCAAAACGCTCTTAATCCAAGTTACTCTTAAACCAAGGTACCACTGTACTTATATGAAGCTGGCCTTAGGATGAGTTTACACTGTTCAGACGTGGAATATATATATATTTCAAATAATAGTCTCACTGGACCTACTTTAGAGACCCTGTTCTGCAATTTTCTATAAATTGTATATATGAAGGATATTCGCTTCTTCAATTGTCTACAAGAATATGACCGTTATACATTTTCTTAAGGATCATACTTGCTCGTTCAAGAGTAAAATCAATTCTGTTTCCTTTCCATGTAGATATGTTGATGCCATTCCACAGGAAGATTTGCTCAATGTAGATCCGCACAAGCTGCAAAGGGCTACTGAGCAGCATTTATTTACCAAGTTCTGGAAGAGATGGGAAAATGGGAAGAGAAAACCTGTAAATACACCATATAAAGGCCTGACAAAACCTGAGGAGGTATGCATTTATAATGCCTATATCGCGGTTATTCTAAGATTGTTTTTTCATGACATATTCCACTTTGTTTGTGGAATACTTTGGTTGATAAACTCAGTAGTTTTTTGTAAAAAAAACAAAAACAAAACAACATTTGTGCAAAAATTTACATTTCTTTATATTCAAAATTCTCTTTTTCTGAGAAAATAGTCATGCCACATGAACTAATTGTTAATGAAACATCTACAACATGTCTGCTTTATGGTGACGTAATTTGGTGAAAGTCCTTTTACTTTTTAGCATGTAAGAGGGCTTCGAAATTTGGAAAGGAATTTTTCAAAGTTTCAGGAAAATTTGAAATTCAGATTTTTTTTTAATTTTTTTGTTAATTTTTTTCCTCTAACAAAGCAAATACTAAAATAAGAAATAGTAGGCTGTCAAGAAACTTCCTCTCTTGTATATAAAGAATGAATAATAAATAGGTATTAATCGATAAAAAATAAATACTTTTTTTTTTAGGTTTTTATAAATATAAAAACTTTTTAATAGATATATTATAGATTTTTATATTTATAGAAACCCAAAAAAAAATTATTTATTTTTTACCGATTAAAGAGGACCTGTCACCCCCGTGCCGGGGTGACAGGCTCCCGACCCCCAGCTAAATCCCCTTATACTAACCTTATCTGGCCGAGTCCTGCTCCCGGAGCCGGTCCTGGGACAGAGATATCCTGGTCAGAAGCCGGCGTGCTGCAGAGATGAGTCCGGCTCCATTCATTCTCTATGGACGCCGGACCTATCTCCACAGTGTGCGCGTCGGCTTCTGACCAGGATATCTCTGTCCCGGGACCTACTCTGGGAGCGGGACTTGGCGAGATGAGGTTAGTATAAGGGGATCTAGCTGGGGGTCGGGAGCCTGTCACCCCGGCACGGGGGGGTGACAGGTCTCCTTTATTACCTAATTATTATTCATTCTTTATATACAAAGGGGAAGTTTCTTAAGAGCCTACCATTTTTTTTTTTATTATTATTTATTTAATTGGTTTTCAGGTGCAAACCAGGTAGTGTACTCGTTATCTACTCAACTATTTTCCATATAGAACACGGTTGAGCACACACATTTTTTATACTGTTTCAAAGCAAATACTAAGTGAGAAACGCAACTTAATATATATTTCCCTTGTTTCAATGTTTCTAGAAATCCCCCATGTTTGGCCGCAGTGTGTCACCTGACTCAACCACAGGCCTCAGACATGACAGAGGCCTTGTGTATTTTTGGGGTCTTTTTTTATTAGTTTTTTTTTTTTAGCCATTCTTCAGTTCTCAGCTAGGGACAACGGGGGGAGGCAGATACAGCATGACGTCCAGGGACGTCATGAGGCAGACTGGCACTGCTTTTCATGACGTCTCTGGATGTCCTCTTGGGGGAAGGGGTTAAACATGGTTAACCTGTAATTTTAGGCTACGTTCACACATTGTATGACACTGGCCGTTCCGTGACGCGGCCGGGTCACGGAATGGCTGGTGTCAGATAAGAAAATCCCGTTGCTACTGCAGTACCGGTCAGATGATCTTTAACCCCGCTGAGTTCTGATGTGGGCGCATCAGTGTGCGCCCGCATCAAAACTCCCCACTGCACACAATGGAACGTGCTGCCAGAGCCGCGCTCTTCATTATGTGCACTGACAGGTTCTCTACAGCCGATGAATAGTGGCCTCAGAAAACTAACATGTCAGTTTTTCCATTGCTGCTAGAGATCCCGAACGGAGCTTATACAATGTGTATACACTCCAGCCGGGACTCCATAGACGGCAACGTAACGTATATTTTCGTATTAATCACGGCCGTTGTTGCAATCGACAATGGGTTAATACCTGACAAGGATTTTCAGCTGCTGACAATCTGAGCATTACAAAAATCATTCCAGGAACTGTTGGTAGCATCATATGTAGGTCTACAGCCATATGGAGGATCAAAGAGAAGGCAGAAGACAAATTCTTACAGGGAGCTATTACATTATGACAAATATGCATAGGAAGTATTTACAGACATGGGTAGATGGTGCCATCTCTTACCATAATACTTAGTTCAGGCTAGATTCACACACATTATATGTAGACACTGCAGAGAGATGTTACTTTAAGAATAAGTTCACACACAGTAAAATAAATGTGTAAATGTGATTTTGAGTGAAAGTAAAGCAATGTGTTAACAGATGAAAAGAAAAAATGTGTTTTGCAAAGCAGATCATTATATGGCCGGTCAGAATAAATTACGGCTGTTATTCTATGCTGTGTGCACTGCTGGCCAATTTCTACGGCCATTGTTGCCGATCGCAATAACGTCCGTAGTTAATATGAGAAAATACACTGGCCGGGTGTCTATGGGATCCCGGCCGGAGCGTATACATATAGTATCACTGTCAGTATACACATAGTGTCAGTTTTCTGCGGCCCCTATTCAGTAAATAACGGCCGTAGAAAACCATGTCAGTGCACACTGTGAAGCGAGTGGCTGCGGCTGCACGCTTCATAGTGTGCTGTGGGGAGTTCTAATGTGGGTGAGCACAGATGCGCCTGCATCAGAACTCTGTGGGTCGAAAGATCATCCGGTCAGTACTGCAGTACCGTCCGGAATGATCTTTTCAGAGACCTGACGCTCCATGACCCGGCAGGCCGGTGTCTTACACCATGTCAACATGGCCTTACTGTGTGTGAACATAGCCTGAAGTCTATGGTGGAATATCAAATGCAGTACACATGATACACTGTCATTTATGGCATTTTGTGGCATTTTAGTGATCTAGTGCCCCCCCCCCATATTACAGCATGCTCTTTGCAAATGCTAATGATTTTTCAAATGTGGTACTACAGCAAAGTCCAATACGAGGTGTGTGTACATTCTAGGTGCAGGTTAGTAGTGACAAAGATTTTGATTTGTCTCCAGAAGACAAGACTGGATACAGTGTAATACCACAGCTTGTGGGGGTTTATTATGTGTGGTAAAATATACACTCTGGGTTTGCAAATAGTAAAAGGGGTGTGGCATATTGGATTTTAGGATAATTAAAGGTGTATATGTGCTTCTGTGGGATATCTGTAATGCATGCCAGGTGGTGAAGTGCCCTGATTGCTAAATCTTAATAATGGGGTGTCATTCTATGGTGTTTTATTAAGCATTAAAAGCGCTGAATGTCTGGGATGAAGGGATAGTATTTGTCTGCTTTTGATCCAGGCTTTCCAGGCTGTGTACAGGAGGGGGTTAGCTGTAACCTCTGTGGACAGTTCTGTATGTGGCAGATACAGGAGGTTCATCAGTGACGTAACCGGCACAGATGTTCTTTTTATGAGACAACTATAATAATTTTAGTTTGGATATGATGAGTAGAAGATCCTAATATAGTACTTAAACACTTCACGTATGACATGAAGTTAGTAAATCAGAATTTGCACTACAAAGTTATGCAAAACATACCATCTGCAGATTCAGTGCAACATGTCCAAATTCAAGGAGGCCAGACTGTAAGATCATGTTGAACTGCCTCTTGTAAGCAGAACAACTGTGATGGTAGCTCAAATTGTTCCTCTAGCTAGAAACTGCTGTTAATATAGAGAGATTTGCAGATTTTCAATTGGATTGAGTCCAGGGCTTCGAAAAAAAACATTCTAAGACAAAGACAGTATATTTTACACGTTAACGCTCTACATCATACATATATGGCACATGAGGATTGGGGTGGCATGAAGTGATCTCAGAAGCTGAAATACCTATGGGCACTGTCTGCTATCAGCAGCCCACACTAACTGACTGACATTAGTGATCATGCTGAGGCCCATCATTTAACCACTTAAAGGAGAAGTCCGGCGAAAATTTTTATTAAAGTAATATATTGCCGCCCAAAAGTTATACAAATCCCCAATAAAGTGCTTTTCTCCCTGCACTTACTACTGCATCAAGGCTTCACTTCCTGGATAAAATGGTGATGTCACAACCGGCTCCCAGAGCTGTGCTGGCTGTGGCTGCTGGAGAGGATGATGGCAGGGGGACACTGAGGGACACAGGGCACTGGAGGGACACTAAGCATCCCTCTGCCATCATCCTCTCCAGCAGCCACAGCCCGCACAGCTCTGGGAGTCGGGTCGTGACATCACCATTTTATCCAGGAAGTGAAGCCTTGATGCAGTAGTAAGTGCGGGCAAAAAAACACTTTATGTGCATTTCCCGTAATACGTGTATATTGGTGATTTGTATAACTTTTTGGGGAGCAATACAATACTTTAATAAAAAATTTTGCTGGACTTTTCCTTTAAATGCTGTGATCAGTAGAGGTTTGACAGTTTTCCTGTCTCTGTTGATGAAAAGCCTCTCCATAGCATGATGACACCACAACATTACTTCCGTATAGGAATGGTGTTCTTGGGGTATGGGAAGTGCTAGCTTTGCGTCACACAGCTTTTCCCCTGATGGACTAAAAATGTTAAATGTTAATCTCATCTGACCAGTGAGCCTTCTATGTATTATGAAGTCTGAACCTTTGTCTGACGAACTGCAAGCATTAAATAGTAACACAGTTTGTAAGCCTGAAAAAAAGACATATAAACATCCAGTTCAGCCTATTTTGCAGTGTTGATCCAGTGAAAGGGGGATTATTAATATAACATAAATAGGGGCAGTTAATAGGTTTAGAAATCTGTCAGCATTTTTCAAATATATACCATTTATGGGACATATGATGTAAACATGATGTTAAATTTGAGGTTATGATAGGGTATGCCATACTGTGGCAAACAAACTACAAGACAAGAAATTGACATACTGTAAGCGCTTGTACAGTTACTGCTGCTACACTACCTCCTTGCTGGAGCCCCAGTACTGTTAGTACATATGCTACTGACTCTTAACCTCTTAAAAGACACTGTGTTCCAAAGAGCTTGTTCCTCTACTAAACACATATCGCCATATGCTACTTAAAGCTCATTTCCTGCCTAAGCAATATGATTCCTATGTTTCTGTGACATACTACATTGCTTATCTGCTCAGATCACTTAGATTCTGTCTCGGACAGTTTCTTGACCCAAGGATGAACACCCTTGAACTCTTTTCCTCACTTTAGCCCTAAGCAAAATCCATTGCAACAAAGATCTGTCCAGAAAGGCTTTGGGGGAGATTTATCAAAGGGTGTAAAATTTAGACTGTTGCAAACTGCCCACAGCAACCAATCACAGCTCAGCTTTAGGCAGTGCTGAAAGGAAAGCTGAGCTGTGATTGGTTGCTGTGGGCAGTTTGCACCAGTCTAAATTTTACACCCTTTGATAAATCTCCCCCTTTGTGTCTAAATGTGAAACCCAGAGGAAGGGGCATATAGAATATTTAGTCCAGCAAGAGAGAGTACGATTATATGTCATGTGTAGTAAAGCAGCTTATTGACATATTCAGTTAGAGGAACTATTATTAAGTGACCATAATAATGTAAAACATATATAACCGGTCTAAATACATGTAATAAAAAGTACAGTTAGTGTTCCCACATGTTGGTAAACTTGTATGGCTGAAACCAGGCCCCCAGTGCGTTCACCAATGGCTATTAGCGAGGGTATGGGGGCATGGTTGTGGCTGCATGTGTTTACTGGTGGGAACATGGCCTTATGTCAGTTACTAATAAATCTAATGTCACAAATAGGGGAGGTCAACTGTTTTTTATGTCACATATTGTAATATAAAATAAAAAAAAATGGTATGAATATTTTTATCAATGTGATTCCTAGTCATAGGTATTAGAAGTAAACAGCAAATTAGTTCTACTATATAAACTAGTTTGAAAGTCCTGCTTCAAAGTCTTTATGTTGACGTGGTCCCATGTGTTGTCCTTTTCACCCTCCATTAAGGTGTCCTGAGGTGAAAATACAACCCTCTATTTCTGTAGATGTCATCAAGTATTTCCTGTTTACAGCCCCTATTTATAATGGACATCAGTAAAACAATTTTGTTGCAGGTGTGCATGCCGTAAAACCGCCTCATGAGGTGAAAGATCAGGGACAGTCCATAGCCCTGTCACAGTTCTCTTGCCTGAAGCTTATTAAAAAAAATGTTAGGAATTTTGAAGAACTTTGAAACTCTTTTGTTTTTATTACATATTTACTTTCCCTCGTTGTATTACTTTTTGAGTGAATACCGGGAAATTCCTGTATACTGTACCATTTTTTAAATTATGTATTTGTATGAAATCATGTTTTTGACAAAAATATAAAAGAGAAAAAAAGACTGTATGGTAGACTTTTGAGTAAGTTAGGCCCCTCTCAGTTCATAACTATGTAATATATGAGGTGACAAAGTAGACTTAGAATGAGGAGCACCATTACTGCTGTTTTAAGGGACAAACTGGGTTCCTAGGAGATTTCAGACAATGGTATTAGTGCCAAAGCAGTGGTAAAACAATTAAAGATCAGAGAAGCCACTACAAATTATTATTATAACTACTTCTAATATTAGTAGTAGTAGTAGTAGTAGTATAAATAGTAAGCATAGGAGCATGTAAGGGAATGTGACCTCTGTAGAGATTTCTCTTTTTATCATACTTCATCTCATATGACCTCCTTCATCTTTGTCTACCACCCGGTCCATGCTGTTCATGCTAGTTGCATAGTTAGTTGCCACTACTACCCCCCGCCCCTTCCAGTTTTCATTCAGCATGCGCCCTCATGCTTTACCCACCTTCACTTGCACAACACTATTCATAAAAGATGGATGGACCATCTTTTGCCTTGACCCCTTTTCTTTAAGCCCTTGGTAGATAGGCCCTTACTCCTCGTTTAATTTTACTAATAATTATGTAACTCTGTTTGTCTTAGTATTTTCTGTGTATGCACCCTCACAATTGAGAGCTACCTGCACCCTGCACCCCGCAGATTCGTGGTGGGCTGTCCAGATTGTCAGTCCAAGGGCTTTCCAAAGGACTCATCAGTATTCGAGTAAAGGCTCTAATATACAGTCTGATTATCAGCCAAAAAACCCAATCTTGCCCTGTGTAATAGGGCCAGTGATCAGCCGACGAATGAGCAACACTTGTTCATCGGCTGATCTGGATAACCCCTTTAATAATCCTGTTCTTGTAATAATGTATGCTAAAATACCTAGTATCCCCAATATCAAAGAAACATCTATAATTTAAAGTGGACATGTCACCACTCCTGGCCTGTCTGCTGCAAAAAACGTGCAATTCCCATGAAATAACAATACTGAAGCACTTATTTTCATAGCTGTGTTGTGCCATTGTTGTGTTATTTTTGCTGGAAATGTATGAATCAATAACCAACTGGATGTTACCAGTTTGAGGCATCTCCTAACAATATCCAATCAGAGCTGTCAGTGCCAGACTTGGTAGGGACACCCTCCCAACTGGTAACACCCAGTTGGTTATTGATATACAGTATATTTAGTACCGTATGTATAGGGTATTATGCCATCCAGATTGGCACTGATCAGGGTTTAGAACACATCTGGAATATTACCAGGGTGAATCTTGTATTCAAGGGGGCTAGTCCTCTTCTTCCTTGACTGCCCATGAGGGTCTCTGAGCGGTCTGCTGGAATGACAGCCTCTCCCATTTCATAAACAGGCAGTTCCTGGCAAGCTCCAAAGCATCGTTTAAAGGGTATGTTCTAACATAGTATTTAGCTCAGTATTTTTGTAAGTATTTTGGTCAGGGAAAAACTATAATGGAAACATTTGCACAGTTTCTGAGTTTGAAACCCACTCCTGGTTTTGGTTGAACAAATAATGAACAAAATACTGTGTGTGAACATATCCCAATAGATAAAGGGGTTATCCAGCGCTACAAAAACATGGCCACCTTTCCCCCTACTCTTGTCTCCAGTTCAGGTGTGGTTTGCAATTCAGCTCCATTTACTTCAATGGAACGGAGTTTCAAAACCCCACCAAAACTGGAGAACAGTAGTGGGAAAGTGGCCATGTTTTTGTAGCCCTGGATAACCCCTTTAATAAAGCATCTGGCTTCCTCGATAACCCCAAATGTGTGATCTCAGAATAGTGCGTTATGGTCCTTTTACACGTACCGATAAATCGCTTAATCGACTGTTTTACGATTTTAAAGCAACTATTTGTTTGTTATGCAGATCAGCGTTTAGACAAAGTGATAAATCGTTCGAAAAAAAACACGTTTTTACGATTGCTTTAAGAATGCTTAAGGCCATCTCACACACTAGGGTGAATCTTCGAAAGCCTGTTTAGATGAAGCGATCTGCGAATTATCAGCAAGCGACCAGCAATGATTTGAGAACATGTTGAAAAAACACAATGTACAATTTCTCACTCAGCGATTGATCGTTCGCTGTGTTTACAGGAGCAGATAATCGCTCAAATGCAATCGTTATCGCAAAGATTTGAACAATACTTTTTCAGTCTAAACAGACCCTAAAGCCTAAATCCCCTATTACACTGTCAGCGCTCATTTTCTCCTTGTTCCCCGCTTGCTGGTGGTGCTATTTCACGCAGAGGCAGTGAGCGGGTAAGTGCCGGGTAGCCCGCGGGGAGCTGCGGGGGGGCTGCCCAGGTGATCACTAGATTGTCCCGGCAGTCCATAGAGGATAGCGGCGGTCTGCTGTTGCCGCTCCTACTTCACTGCTATCACAGTCGTTTGCCTTTCAACATTTTGAAAGACAAACGACAGCAACGATCAGCCGACATCGTTCATGTCAGCTGACCGTTGCCTTCTATTACACTGGACGATTATCGGCCGTATTCGGCCGATAATCGTTACGTGTAATAGGGCCTTAAGTCATGTGATATACTACTTCAGGGAGTCTCCTAGTTTCAGGGCATTCAAAAAAAGGTGCAGAGGTGTTTCTTTAACCAGTGGGCACCTTGTGCAGTACCTGATGGACAGTATGAAGATATGACTTAAAGTGTCACTGTCGTGAATTTTTTTTTTGCAGAAATCAATAGTCCATGCGATTTTAAGAAACTTTGTAATTGGGTTTATTATCCGAAAAATGCATTTTTATCATTAAAAAGCAGTTTGAAGCTCTCCCCCCTGTCTTCATTGTTCTCCTATGGAGAGAGCTAAAGAAAAGACCAAAACAGGACAACAAAGAGTTAATCTACAAATCCCTCACCCGTTATCTGTTCTGACCATCACCAGTGACCTGTCTGAGCTCGGATTACAGCTGTCACCCAGCTCTGTGCCTGTAATCCTCTGTTATCTGCTTTCTGCTGCCGGCTAACTCCCTCCTTCCTCCTCCCCCTCCCCTCTCCCTAGAACAGACAGGGGACGTCTCCTGCAACAAGTCACAATTTTCAGATTTTTTGGAGTGGATGAAAAAGAGGAAGGAGGGGGGGACCTGGGAAAAGGCTTTTTACATGCAGATAATGGCAGATTTGGCTAATAAACCCAATTACAAAGTTTCTTAAAATCGCCTGGACTATTGATTTCTGCAAAAAAAAAAAATACGACAGTGACTCTTTAATAATACTGCACTCATTATAGTTTATCTTTAAGAAGGCCCATACAGTAGTTAAAGCTAACATGTCAGATTGTAGTCTTCCTCTTTAACTTTCTGTTTTGTGTTTCTCTGCATGCAGATAGCTCTTACATACTACTTCAGCACAGGTATTTAAACAACTGCAGTAACCCATTTGGAAAATTTTTAATGACTTATATGTAATAATAGTACAATACATTTTAACATGTGTTTACCTTGTGTACATATGTTTTTGCCTGTGTTGCATCATTGTTGCATAATAAGTACCATTGCCCCTGTTTCTAACTAGGGTTGTAGCATGTGTCTATAATCCCCCTTTCTGTAATGTATTAAGTATAAAATGTAGTAATTACAGTGATGTAATTGTAATGTACATTAATTTTCAGTACAGTGCTAATGGAAAATATACTTAACTAAAATTATAGGTAACATTGAAAGTGCACCATAGCAGGAGCTTATTCACTTACCAATTAGGCTATATTCATACATCTTTTTGTTGGCTGTATTTTTAAATGGCCGTCATTTTGAGCCAAACATACATTCGTATTACGCAAAATAAGGCTATGTTCACACAACGTTGTCAGCTCTGTTTTGAAAGGATGTCTGCCATTTTGAGTCTAAAATAACGGACGTCATTTAGCAGCCTGACCTCCCCTTAGTGCACTGACGGGTGTTTGTACATTATTCTAGTTTGGGGTTACTAATTGGCCTTTGGATGCGGCTTCATTGAAAAGTCCAATGAATTTAATAGTAAAAACCGAGAAAGAACGGTGACAAAAGAAAAACTGTGTGTGAACAACTAATAAAAAAACGTCCGCTGTTTGCAAAAGACATCTGAAAATAATGAAAATAAACATTATTTTGACGACTGTGGCTATAACGTCCGTTATTCAATACATTGTGTGCATTTGACATCCATCTTTCCATTGACTTCAATGCATTGCCATTGCAGTCAATTACATCGCAGCAAAAACGGACCTTATTTTAAATTGTAAAAGTGTCCGCCTTTTCTCTATTTTTGACGTGTGAAGGCTGTAATTTGCATATGACTGCAGTGTTTTCGTGTCAAAAATACGTCCGTCATACGTCCATAAATCAGAATCCTGAGACTGTCTACTGTGAAACTAAACAATTGTTATACATCCAAAACTGTGTTTCGGATATAAGAGAACTTATTCGTACTTTGCTTTTTAATTCCAGTGTTGGGTTTAATTCATTTATTAAACATGGCAGAAGGGTGTCTTTCGGTTTCCTACACTGCAATATTTATTTGATGCTGTATTGTATGTTGCAGGGTCACCAAGCTTAGAGGGAACAATGACCAGATTCCTAAATGCCATTTACTAGTTATAGTGAGGAGGAGATGAGAGGATAAGAGGAGATGTTGGCCTGGATTATTAGGGGTCATTCACACGTCCTTAGAATTCAGTCCCTACACGGACAGTGTTCTGTGGACTAGACCTGAAATCTCCCAGCATCATGATCAATTATCATGTTGGGAGCTTCTAAACAGTTCAAAAGTTTGCTCACCATGTATGGATGGAATTCTAAAGACGTGTAAATGACCCCTTAGTTATGGGGAATAAAAATTCAGGTGGTAAGTGAACCCTTTGTTGTGCTTTTTTTCCTCAAAAAGTGTTCATATGGCTTACAGAGAATAAACTGTCTGTGAAATGACTGGCACCTGTTTAAATCAGAGCAATTCACCAATACTGCAGCTGCCAAATACCATTCATGGTTTCATTCATCACTTATAAATCAGAGGGGTTTGGGACTTGAATAAACAGGAGAATATGCATACATTTTGTTCTGGTACATATAGTACATTTAGCAGCAATGTTTGATGCAAAAAGGGACATCTGCTGACCTGACCTTTAACACCTCTTATTGAAGGATAGGTGAATTTATTGCTCAAGTCACAAAGGTGAATGTCAATGAGTTACACTCGTTTTAAGTACCTGCTCAGTGCTGCTATATTCCCACTATATAACTGTTTATTTTCAAAAACATAACAGAAATGGATTAACATTTTCTAGCAGTGGTTAATGCCCTATTACACAAAGTGATTATTGTCCGTATTCGGCTGATACCTATCGTTATGGCTGATAATCGCTTTGTGTAATAGAAGACAACGATTAGCCGACATGCACGATGTCGACTGATCGTTGTTTTTTAAAGGGGTTATCCAGGGCTACAAAAACATGGCCACTTTCCCCCTACTGTTGTCTCCAGTTTGGGTGGGGTTTTGAAACTCAGTTCCATTGAAGTAAATGGAGCTTAATTGCAAACTGCACCTGAACTGGAGACAACAGTAGGGGGAAAAGTGGCCATGTTTTTGTAGCGCTGGATAACCTCTTAACATGCTGAAACGCTAACGATCAACCTGTTAACAGCAGACCACCTCTATCTCCTATGGACTGCCCGGACGATCTGGTGATCACCTGGGTGGCCCCTCCAGCTCTTGCCTGCTCCTCCTTGCTCACTGTTGTTGCATGTTATAGTGCTGGCAGAAGGTGAGGGAACGAGGAGCAAGCGAGTGCTGACCTGATAGGTTGGTGTTCGCTTGCTCTCCACATCGCCCCATCTAATATGCATACTCAAATAAAATGGCTGCTTAATTATAAAGTGCAAATTCACGTAAACATGTCTGGCCATATAAGCTCAACAGCGTACTCTTCGGGGGTTAAGGGGTTAAACGTAAACTCTAGAGCTGTAAAATGAAATCAATGCTTTAGTGAATCGAATCTATCTCCAGTGTTTGTATTGGAAAGACTGGTTTCAGAGAGGGCTTGGATTTGAACATTGTGCTTTGTATGTGACACCTATGTGTTTTGACCCTATGTCTTAATCATGGACTGCCAGAACTTTCATGTCTTTCTCTATTTGTTGTTTAAAATTCAAGGCTTACTGGACATGGTGGCAGATTTCCTAAATGAGCTCTGTTGTAAACATATGAGCAGTTTCTGACAATTCCTGCTGGAGGAATAATCAGAAGTTGGCCAGGAGGTTGTCATCCCTCAGCAAATGATTTGTGAAGGTGAAAGGTGGTATGTGCCAAGTTTCACTGGAGCGCTGAAACATTTCATTGAGGGAGATGACTCCATGCTGTGCTGGGGGGAGAGGGCAAGGTACATTTTGAAAGGGATTCAGAGATCAGAGTTAGCGCGTGTCCTTTGATTGCTTATTCCTTTTGCCTTGGCTGGCGTGCAGGTGTATGGGACATGAAGGAGGAAGATTAAGATAAAAGGAGCCCATCAATCTTTCAGTAAATGACTGTCGTGAGTCAATCTTAGCTGTCTGCTTAAAAGCTTCCTCAGTTACCCTATATACATCTACAGTATATACATATCAAGTTCACACTATGTAAAAACAACGGCTTTTCTTTCATAACAACGTCCGTTGTGCAAACAATGGCCTTTGTTTCAAAATTAACAGCCATTACTTCCGGTTCCGGCGCCGCCATGTAAAGACGTGTGGAGAGGGAGCTCTGCATCTTCACCCCACAATCCGGCAGCATCTCCCCCTCCACCGCTCATCTTTGCAGGAGCTGACACTGGAACCCAGCCCTGGGACACAGGAGCAATCTCCTGGCTCCTAACTTGGCCGGGACAGAGTACAGAGGCGGCCAGCAGGACATTCACTGCGCCCCGCCGGGAACGAGGCGCCATCTTGACCCGCAGCACCGCCCGGACACTGCACGCTGCAGCGGCCGGCACAAGCTACACATACCTTCCTGCTGTGATCTGCGGTCCAGAGAGGGGTAAGTGCTCCTGACCAACGGGCTGTGAGGCGAAGAGACCCGCCAGAGGGACTTGCCAGATAGGACTCAGAGGGGGCCACCATCTTGGCTGCCTGCGGCCGGAAGCTAGGCCGCTCATGGTCACGGCGCCATCTTGCCGCTCAGCTCAGCAGGGCACTCCCACCGCCAGGCTCCACATCGGGACGCCCTTGTCCCGCAGCGCAGGTCCACCGGAGGGGCTGTAAGGGTGAGCTGCAGCCTGTCTAGGGGTGAACATCAGTGGTGATAGTGGACTGGGAGGCTACCACTTTTGCCATATATATGCCCGATGGCCACAATCGCCTGAACACTGAACACTGGCCTTCAGGCACTGTTGTGCGCCCCTGAAGAAAAGGTTATAGGGGCAGACCTGGCATATACTGAGCTCCATCTTCTGGACTGCTCTGCTTTGAGGGGAACGGAGGCTCCATAAAGTTCCTGCTGAACTAATCTATTGTGTGTGTGGCAGAGTTTCAGTCTATAACAGTCAGCATATTCTCCTCCACATTATATCCAGACACCAAACTGTACCCCAGCCTACAACAGATATAACTATAACTTTGACCTTGATGGACCAATACCTGGTCAAAATGGGCACTAAAACCAAAGGAAAAGTGACCAAGCTGTCCAAGCAGATAACCCCACTGCAAGACCCTGCCCGGGAAGACTCTGCTTCCAACTCTAGCCTCCCTGAGCCTTCGGGCTCTACCCATCCCGTGGAGCCCCCAGCTGAGGACGCTTCTTTAGATTACAAACGTTTGGCGGAGGAGGTAGCCAGGCGCCTTGCGCCTGATATACAAAAAACCTTAGCTAACACGGTTGGACGCTCATTCCAGCAATTACAGCACACAGTAGCCCAGCAGGGAGAGCGTATAGATGATCTGGATCAGAGACTTCTCTCTATGGAAAATGACTTGGACTCGTCCTTTGCGGGGCTTCAAGAGCTACAACATGAAAACAAAAAGCTATGGGGCAGGGTGGAGGACTTAGAGAATAGATCACGCAGGAATAATTTGCGTATAGTGGGAGTCCCGGGGACCGTGCCCCAAAAAGACCTACGTAACTTATGTGAATCAGAAATCCCGGAACTGTTGGGCATCTCAAGGGTGTGCAAAGTCGAAAGAGCTCATCGTATAGGTCCTGATCTACGCCCTGCTGGCGAAGCTTCTCCCTCCTGCGGCACCACTAATCTCCGCCCACGTCAGTGCGATACCTGGACTATACAGACAAGGCCGCTATCCTACGTGCCTTTAAGCAGCAGAACCAGCCAATGCAACACAAAGGTCATAAACTATTACTCTTTGCAGACTACTCAGCGGAAGTATCCAGGAAAAGGAAGGCGTTCTCTCCATTGTGCTCCATACTGCATAAAAAAACAGTTGAAATTTGCCCTGGTATACCCGGCGACGTTGAAGGTCTTCCACCCCGATGGTATCACCATGACCTTCCAAGACCCTCAGGTGGCTGCAACAACTTTAGTCTTTGGCCCTCCTTCTCCTGACCAAGCAGCTGCGACTTCCCCAATTCGTGCAGGTCAGCGCCGTAGAGGACCGTCTGAAGATCAACACGACTCGTCTCCCCATGCAGACCCTTCCTGTGTGACTGCCCCTACAGAGCAACGAAGGAGAGAGCCGAGGAGGGCAGTATCATCGTTTGACCTATCCACCGATGTGGGATAGTGAGACATCTAATTGCCCGTCGCCATTTGGGGACCTGGGTTTCTGTGTTTATTACAAGTGCTTATAGGGTGGGATTCCATAGATGCAGAACGTCACATGAACTAGAAATGTATTTTATTATATGCGAGTCACAACATGGAATGTTAAAGGGTTAAAATCCCCGCAGAAACGTTTAATGATGTTGAGACACCTGAAGCGCCTAAAAACTGACATTGCTCTATTGCAGGAAACTCATCTCGAGGAGGCAGACTTCATCCGCATGCAGCGTTTATGGGTAGGCAAGGTGGTGGGCTCCCCAGCAATTCGAGGTAAAGCTGGTACACTCATACTAATACATAGACGCCTGGCCACACAAATAACTAATGTTTCCCATGAAGAAGGGGGTAGATGGGCACATGTAACCCTGCAGGGTCACTCCTCTCCACTTAGCATTTACAGTATTTATGCTCCGAGTAGTGGACAAAAAGAGTTCCTAGACACAGTGAGAGATGGTATCTTGATGGATACCACCCCACTGAAAATAGTAGGAGGAGACTTCAATGTGGTAGGGAACCCGGTAGAAGACAGGAGATCCATGTTAGGAGCTCCTCCCTCCATAGGGGGGAAACCCTCACCCCTGCCTACTTTTCTGGCGGCTTTGGACCTTTCCAACCTGTGGAGGGAACGGAACCCGGAGGGTAGAGAATACACCCACTTTTCCTGGGCTCACCAGTCCTGGTCACGTATTGACTTTATGTTGGTGTCTAAACCTTTGCTATCTCGTATACATTCCGTTGACATTGGCGACTTGGTCATATCAGACCACTCACCAGTGACAATGGAGGTGAAGGAAAGGCAGCTGATGGGTACGGATTTTCTTTGGCGTTTCCCGACACAGCTAGCACTGGATTAAACCTTCCAGGAACTTGTGAGAGGTTGGTGGCTCGAATATAGGACCAACAACCATATGCACATGGACAGTGGGCAGCTGTTTTGGAGTACGGCAAAGGCGGTCCTGAGAGGGCAGATTATGTCATACATGGAGAAAAAGAAAAAGGAAATTAATTCCCAATTGGAGAAGAGGGGCAAGATCTTGAGAAGGGCTTATACTACCTTCCAAACAACGCCCTCCGAAATTCATAAGCAGGAATGGCGACCGGCCAAGACTGAATATGACTTTTGGGTAGAAAGCCGAGAAAAACTCTTTTTGTCTAGACAAGATGCGAGACTGTTCCGTTTCGGAAACAAGTCTGACAAATTATTAGCCAATTTAGCTAAGGGGATAAGACCTATAACTAACATAACCCATCTGCGTGACTCCACTGGGTCTCTGGCGTCCCATCCCGCCCAGATAAATAACATACTACGCGACTTCTATAACCAACTATACTGTAAAAGGGACAACGAAACGCCAGCTGAATTGTTCCCTTGGCATCTGATTAAACTCCCCCGCCTGTCCTCTGAAGATAGGGCCATGCTTAACTCCCCCTTTACAGAGCAGGAACTTACAGCAGCCATTAACAAATTGCCAAATGGGAAAGCGCCGGGCCCCGACGGCTACTCAAGGGAATTTTTTAAACTTCTCCGAGAGCAAATCACTCCCCATCTTACAATTTTGTTTAATAAGTATCTAACGGGGGAAGAGGTAATCCCATCAGAGGTTAACACAGCCCATATTAAGGTACTGCCCAAACAGGGAAGGGACCCAACCTCGCTGGCGGCGTACCGCCCGATCTCCCTAATCAATGTAGATCTGAAACTAGTATCTAAACTATTGCCACATAGGTTATCTTCCTTCCTGCCCAAACTTATAACCCCCCTTCAGGTTGGTTTTATACAAGGGAGATCGGCGGTGGCGAACCTGCGAAAGGCTGTGACGGTGTTAAGACGCTGTGAGGCGAGATTCTGGTTCCCATCCATCCCCAGCCCTCCTTTCGTTAGATACAGAGAAAGCTTTTGACAGTGTGGGCTGGGGATGGCTGGGAGCGGTCCTTGATAAAATGGAATTCAAGGGATCTTTTAGGTCTTTTCTTGCAGGGTTCTATGCTGAGCCCAGAGCGAGGATTCATACTACAGGGTTTTTATCGGCCCCCTTCACTCACCAGAGAGGCACCCGTCAGGGGTGCCCTATGTCGCCCCTGTTGTTTAATATTGCACTGAAGCCTTTCCTGAGATGGTTGATGGCTAGCGAGGTAAGGGGTATAAAGGTAGGCCATGGGGAAGTTAAGGTAACTGCATTTGCTGACGACATCATGCTGTTTTTGTCTTCACCAAATCAAGATCTGCCGATCATTTACCAGATGTTGGAGAGATTTGGTAATATCTCTGGGTTTAAAATAAACTTGTCTAAGAGTGAACTGTTAGACCTGTCCAGCTCACACTCACTGCGCTCCCAACTGCCTGACAACACCCCGATTAAAGTCACTTCTAAACCAATAAAATACCTAGGGATCTTCATAGGTCGTACTCCTGAGTCGCTTTATCACCTAAACTATCCCCCGCTGTTTACAAAAATCCTCACTGAACTTAAAACGTGGGAGAGACTTCCACTCTCCTTTCTTGGAAAATGCCACTTAATCAGAATGTCTAGTTTTTCTAAACTTTTATATCACCTTCAGACCATTCCCTTACTGCTGCGGCATCAGGATGTCATGAGGATCCAATCTGCCTTCTCGAGATACATTTGGTCGGGTAAGCGGCCCCGGATTGCACTGGCCAAGTTACAGCTTCCTAGACTTAGAGGGGGAATAAATTTTCCGGATCTGCGGAAATACAACCTTGCCTGCCTATTAAGGCACTGCATAGATTGGTTACAGAACACTAACTTTTATTCTAATGTGGCCTTGGAGCCGGAACTAGCTGCCCCCTGGTCTTTGGTGGCACTGTTGCACACTAAATACCCCACTCTCCCTCCAGAGATCAAACATTCTTTGCTCTTAAAAGACACTATAGCAACTTGGAAGATAGTGCGGAAATTGTATGGTTTACCGCAACTGCTGTCCAGACATCTTACGCTGTGGCAACATCCTGAGTTTGCCCAGGGTAGAGTGAACCCAATGTTTGGACACTGGAGGAGGGCGGGTATTGTTTTCTTACACCAGATGTTTCACCACCAAGATACTAGATTTCTCACCTTCCCTGAGTTATGTACCCGTTACTCGTTGCATTCATCTCATTTTCTGGCATATTCCCAAGTAATGGGGTTCTTAACCTCACGGCTCCGGGATTTACCCTCACTAACTAAACTTACTGAGATGGATGCAATGATTACCGAACCCCCCACTAACCCATCTCTATCATATCTCTATTATAAACTGGGATCCCGTTCTAATGACTCCACGAGTAATACAATGTTTTCTAAATGGGCTACCATTTTTGGGGACGAAGACCTACCTAAAAAAATGTTAGAGGGATGGGCGGTGGTGCGCAAGGTGGCTCCCAGTGAGCGATGGCGCGAAACACAATTCAAACTCATGCATAGAGCAATATATGGGTTTAATATACCTCCCCATCCGTTGGCGCCTGATAGGTTATTGGCGTGCCCGAAATGCCAGCAACCCTCCACTGACCTCACCCATGGCATTTGGTCTTGTCAATATACCCAACAATTTTGGGCTCAGGTCTTGGCGCTTATTCAAACCAGGTGGCGCACGCAACTACCTTTGTCACCGCAACTGCTCTTATTTCATTCTGCTCCAGAATCTATTCAGGTGTCTTTGGCATTGCATGCTTTTAGATTGATCGCCAAGAGGTGTATATTACAAAAATGGTTGCAACCTACCCTTCCTACTATGTTGGAAGTGGTGGCCCAGATGAAACACTTCCTGTTCCTTGACAGAATAGAATGTGAGAGAGTAAAAGAGGCGAATGCCAAAAGGTTTTTCAAAAAATGGAAAACTTTTAACGTGAGGTTTCTTTCTAACCAAGAAATCACGGAGTTAATGCAGCCGTTTGTTGGCACGAAATGGTACCTCACGTCTGAGCTGGCTGGGTCGTTGGGTCGCTTAAAGGTTACAGGCAATCGGGTGTAATTGATCTAGCAATAAACATTCCAGTGATTGATTTCTATTGCTGCATCTGTGGAATGGGAGGGGGGGGGGAGGGGAGTTGCTATGTTATGTTATGTTATGTTATGCTGTGGACTGTGTATCAAACGTCTGACAATGTCTATATCTATGGTTTGGGCACATGAACCATAAGTGTGTCCGAATGCTGTTGTATACCTCTTATTATGAAAAATATAAAAAAAAATGTTTAAAAAAAAATTAACAGCCATTCTTATGAAATACAGCTGTTGTTTTTACATAGTGTAAACGTAGTCTAAAGGTGGTATTACACGGGACGATTATCTTTCAAAAAATCGTTAGATTTGTGTTTAGTGTAATAGCAGACAACGATTAAACAACAAACGATTTCTCGATAGAATTGACAGAATTTTTACCTATTTTTAATTGTTGATCGTTTGCAAATCTTTTTAGCAACAACAGGACGACCGTAAGAATGATCATAAGTAACAATTATCGTTCTGTGTAATTGGGTAAACAATTTCAGGTTGATTTGTCATATCTGTCGTTTGACCCTGCAAAGGGTCCTTGTGCAAGAAATGTGTTTGGGCCCCCATAACCTATTCGTTTCTCCACCTTTCTGCCTTAAAGGCGCACACATATGTACGTCCAGATATCCGGTACATGTGTCCTGATTTCTTGGGAGGGCCCTACAGCGCAGCACAGATGCCAGGGCCCACTAAAGGACTGTAGTGTAGTCTGTGCAGGTTCCAGTGTGGGACTGGGGTACCTGTGGCCCACCAATAGAACTGATCATGGGGGGCATCCAAATAAAGAACCCGTCAGAAGCGACATGCAGACCTGGTCCCATCCTGCATTGATGTATCTGTGACCACAACTCCTGGAATAACAATAACTACAACTCTCAAAATGCCTTACACTTATGAAGCTCTAAGAGTATGCAGGGAGCTGTAGTTTCCGAGAGGACAACCCCTTGAGTTGTCTTCTCATTTGTACTTCAAATCCCAGCACATCCTGAGGGCTGCAGACTGCCGTAAATGCTGGGAGTTGTAGTGTTTGCAGCTGTTGTACTTGGAGGGTCCTGGATGCATTGTAGACTGGATGCTTTGTGGGGGATGAGAGTATATAGCTCAGAGTGTGGAAGTGACCCCATAACAGCACTAATAGGGGATAGAACACATGGGCCCTTAATCACTGTTGGGGCACAGGTGGGGTACATGTACTGTATGTGGCTGCTTGGGGGGGATATGAAACAATACAAAACCATGCTGCAGGGGGAGGGGGCACAGGTAGGAGACATGTACTGTATGTGGCTGTTTAGGGGGGAGATGAAAGAAAAAACAACCATGCTGCAGGGGGAGGGGGGGCACAGGTGGGATACATGTACTGTATGTGGCTGCTTAGGGGGGAGATTAAATATACAAAACCATGCTGCATGGGGGAGGGGGGCATAGTTATTGGCAAAAAAATGGCAAAAACTTACAGTCAAATATAAGCATCAGAGGTGGGGGTCTGTGTGCTTTCTCTTACACAGTCCACTCTCTATCTTACAACTTCCAGCAGCCTGACAGATACACTGACAATAATGACTTTCAGAGCTTCTCTTCACAGTCCCGTCCCTGGCAGCCATAACCCTGCAGGATTTCTCCAGCCCCTGTCACCACATGCTTTCTGTCTTCTCCTCCTCCTCACAGAAGGTAGGCTGGACAGTGGAGTACAGGAGGGGGAGGGGCTGACAGCAGCATGCAGTAGGAGACAGAAGAACCAGCCCCGGCCGGGCACAGCATCCAGTCACTAAGTGGGCCCCACAGGAGTAGGGGCCCGCACTTCCTGGGCGCTGATACCGCCTGGGGGGCCCACTACAGACATGTGAGTCTGAGCCTGGTGGGCCCCTCTATTGGCCTGGACCTCCTGTGCAGCTGAACACAGCCTCTGATTAATCGTCAAAAAATAACTTCTTGGAATAGTACCCTAAGTAAGTATGTCGCATAATACATGCTTACGGTTTATTATATTTTAATCAATGAGTTTTACAAAAATTGTTCTCTTATCTTTAAACGGGTACTCTGGTATTTAAACAAAACTGTCAGTCCTGGCAGGAAATAGATTTTTTCCACTTACAGGGCTGGTTGAGGTGTCATTTTTTTGCGCCATGATCTCTAGTTTTTATTAATATCATATTGGTGTAACAGAAAAGTTTTGATCGCTTTTTAATAATTTTTTTCTGATTATATAATTTAAAAAAAATCAGCAATCCTGGTGTTTTTCTTTGTTTGTTTACGTGGTTCACCTTGCGGGAACAATAATGTTAAATTTTAATAGATTGGACAATTCCGGACGCTTATAATTGGCAAGGAGGTATATTAAACTTTTATTGGGAGGGGGGTTTGTAAGGGTTTTTTTTTTTAAATACTTTTTTTTTTTACATTTTTTTTTAACACTTGTTTTAGCTTTCAATCAATAGATTGCGTATACTGATCTATACTATGCCATAGTAAAGCATAGATCAGTGTTATTGGCGATCTGTGCATAAAGCCTGCCTGAGAGCAGACTCTATACATAGATGGTCAATCTGACAGGACGGAGGTAAGTGACTTCCCCCCCCCCCCCCCCTGCCCATCAGTACAAGCCATCGGGACCCCCGCAGTTCTGATCACTCTGTGACAGAGGTTGTCCTGTCACTGAGTACCGTAAAACGCCGTAATCGCTATAAAACATGATATTTAAGGGGTTAATGACAGGCAGCTGCGGGATTGCAGCTGCCTGTCATCATGCTGGGCTCCCCGGACACTGATGTGTGCAGGACCGCTCTCACTGCAGCGGTCTCGAACACATCACACCCCTCTCACAGTCAGGAACATACATACACATTTCTGCTGCACGGGGTATGTGCAGCAGAAACGTATATCTGTGTATTGCTGATGTGAAGGGGTTAATGTCACAGGAAGCCTGGCTGGATCTTTTCTTTTAACTCTAGCCCCAAGTGATTTCATCATCTCTGACGCTTGAGAAAGGGGGCGGACGCCGAAACGTAGTGCGTCCAGACGTCACCATCTTGCTACCTGTTGAGAGTGAGAGTCTCACGGAATATGTGGAGTTTACCAGCGCTGTAGCATGAAGATGGGACTCTTCTGTTCCCGAGCACTGTGGTGAAATTCTTTTTGTATTTTTGCATATTCTCTTTTGTATTTGCATTGAAAAGAAGTAATAAAGAAGTATTTTGGTGAAGAAATCTATGTGTCATGATAATTTCTATATGCAATATTGTTCCAAACTTGGCGGCTTGGCTCAGGACTGGTTCACACAGTGCGATAGGCACTTGCTTTATATTTATTGTTTATAAATCATCTCTGACCAGCCCTTCTAGCCTACATAACCATACCCCTGACATATACACAGAGACATTATATATAGAGATGAGCGAACCTCGAGCATGCTCGAGTCGACCCGAACCCGAACGTTCGGCATTTGATTAGCGGTGGCTGCTGAACTTGGATAAAGCTCTAAGGCTATGTGAAAATCATGGATATAGTCATTGGCTGTATCCATGTTTTCCAGACAGCCTTAAAGCTTTATCCAAGTTTAGCAGCCCCAGCTAATCAAATACCGAACGTTCAGGTTCAGATGGACTCAAACCCGAACCCGGTTTGCTCATCTCTAATTATATATCTTTATTGTTACATTACAGTTTGTGGGTTTACATCATGCTACCTTGTGCAGAGCATTGCCAATACAGAAGAGTAGACAGGGAGTGAAAGAAGTAAGTACTGCAACTTCCACGATTGTGCCATAGTGTACAGTGAAAAGAGATGTTCTGCAACAGCTATGAATGGGGAACTGACAGGAGTGCTGGGGAAAGGGAATAAGCAGGGCTTTTGAAGCATGTTTTTTTTTACCTGATGTTGGAGTACCTTTAATGGCAGACTAGATGATGGATCTTTATGTGGTCTAGAAATACTTCATTTACACAAACATGTTCTGGTGGTGCATTTGTTTAGCTTAAAAAATACAATAAAACAGAAATATACCTAATTTTAGCAAATGTAATTACCAAAATGTAAGTAGCTTAAAATGACAAACCGATCGCTTTACTGTATAGTACTGATTTATCTGGTTCACAGTATACAGACAAATCAATGCCTTTGCAGTGGAAAAATGCAGAATCTTGGCTATAAAATTGACACTTGGGTTCCCTGTAATGCTTCTCTTAAAGGGGTACTCCAGCGGGGGAGCTATTTTTGGATCTGGCCAGGGAGGAGGTGGCTGAGAGAAAAGACATCCACTCACCTCCCCGGATCCAGCGGCGGATCCCGTATCGTGGCGCTCCGGTCCCGGTCAGAGGTGGGATCTGTTTCAAGTCCGCTCAGATCCCACCTCTGTCACTGACTGGCTGAGCGGACTTGAGACGTCACGTCTCGAGCCCGCATCAGACACCAGGAAGCAGCCGGGAACCAGGGACCGGAGCGCCGCGATACGGGACCCGCCGCTGGATCCGGGGAGGTGAGTGGATGTCTTTTCTCTCAGCCACCTCCTCCCCGGCCAGATCCAAAAATAGCCCCCCGTTGGAGTACCCCTTTAACATGTTGTTGGTTATGCTTACCTCTTTATCACTAGCATACTAATCGCCTGCACAGGGCCGCTTACGTCATGAGGCAAAATAAGCTTAACCCCTCAAGGACGGAGCCAGTTTTCATTTCTGCGCTTTCGTTTTTTCCTTCTCATGTTTAAAAGGCCACTGCGCTTGCATATTCCCCCCTAGTGATCCACATGAGCCCTAATTTTTTTTTGCGACACCAATTATACTTCACAAATACAGACTTAATTTTTCTGTGAAATATGCTGCAAAAGCAGGAAAAAAATTATATGTGTAGTGAAATTTGAAAAAAATTTGGTATTCCTTTTATTTTGAGGGGTTTTGTATTTACGCCGTTCGCCCTATGGTAAAACTAACATGTTATCTATGTTCCTCAGGTCAGTATGATTACAACGATATGTAACTTGTATAAGTTTCATATTTGATGGCTTTTAAAAAATTGAAACCTTTTAAAGAAAACTAAATGTGTTTGAAATCACTCTATTCTCATCCTTATAACGCTTTTATTGTTTGGTCTATGGGGCTGTGTGAGGTGTCATTGTTTGCACCGCAACCTGTTCTTTCTTTTGGTACCTTGTTTGCATATATGCAACTTTTTAATCACTTTTCATTACATTTCTTTTATTTAATGTAAACAAAAATGCACAATTTGGCACTTTGGCGGGTTTTTGCGCTTACGCCGTTTACCGTGCGAGATCAAGAATGTAATCTTTTAATAGAGTGATTCCGCACACGGCGATACCAAATATGTTTATTTTTTTATTTTTATTTATAAAATGGGAAAAGGGGATGATTCAAACTTTATTAAAGGAGGGGGGGTTTAATATTAAAAACACTTTATTTTATTTTCACTAACAGTAATTAGAAGCCCCCTGGGGGACTTCTATATACACAGCACTGATCTCCCATTGAGATCAATGCTGTGTATATAACAGAGCACCGATCCATCAGATCAGTGCTCTATTACGATGGTCTGCTGCAGAGCCGAGCCGGGATCAGCGTCATCAGCTGCATTTAAATAGTTAATTAGCTGGCTGCGGCGGCTAATACCCGGAGTCGCTGGCTACACATAGAAACCGGGGACCGCGGGCTGCAGAGAGGGCTCACCGGGAGCCCTCTCTGATCCCCCTTAACAGCCGGTATACCTGTCATGCCTCGTTAAGGGGTTAATGCTCAGGAGGCAGATTTTATAGAGTGGCCATAAATTATACTGTCTGTTACACGCCACTGACTACATTGACCCCATTACCTGTAGATAATAGCTGGACACAGACGTAGAATGCAAGGAGGTCAGGACTGCAAACGCTCTGCAGGTTATATGCTTCATACATCACTACTACACTACAAATGATCACAACCACTTTAAATGAAGGGTAGTGTGGGCATGAATAAGATCTCAATGGCCCAGATAAGGGTGTAAAATATCCATAGGCGTAAACTGACCACAGAAACCAATCACAGCTCCTCTTTCATTTTACCAGACCTGATAGCTAAGCTGTGATTGGTCGCTGGAGGCAGTTTACACCATTGTATCTTTCACAACTTTTGATAAATCTCCCCCAATGAGTAGTCAAAATGCATTGACTCTTGTATATGTCAGGTGCTTTTATTCTTGAAGAAGTAGTAAAGATCATAGAATTGTTTACAAACTTGTGGAATTGGAAATTTTAAAACCTTTTCTGTCTTGTCCTTACCAAGGATGGAGGGTAGTGCTGATGGGTTTGTGTGGCACTGTGTTGGGGGGGGGGGGGGGGCTGCCTCGGGCAGCAGAAAACCTAGAATCGACCCTGTGCCTGCAGTTAAATGATGATGGACAGCTGACAGGGCATATCTAAGGGTGCTAAGGAGTCCAATAAAAGCAAAGCCAGTACATGGTTTTTTGTAGCAGCTTGTAGCCATTTGAGAGCCCACTTTGCAATAGAAAATCCATTCATAATTTTTACAAGGCTCTGTTTACTGCATGCCACTGTCTGTCTCCCTCATTCCTACTGTCGCGATGCAACATTGAGGGTAGGGGGAAAAATTAGACATGGGTCCTTTTCCTATATGTTAAACAATAAATACCCTGGGAGCTATTATAGGCACAAAAAAACCTATTTGGGGGAAATACATTTTCTGTTCATTCAATTTCTTTACACTGTACACATTATAGACTTACACATATAACTATACTATATACTATACGCAGATAACACATTAGTTTCTTCAATTTAACTACTCCTGTTGGTGTCTACAGGGTATGGAGTGGACCTGGGACTTTAAGCCCACTCCATACATGGCATCATCTGGCTGCCGCTAGAAGCGTGCCGGGGGGGAAGGCAGCCTGACCCCCCCGCTAGAGCGCCAGATACTTACCCCATCTTGCCAAGTCCCGCTCCTGGAGCCGTTCCCTGGCCGGAGATATCCTTGTCGGAAGCCTGGCGCGCGCTGCAGAGGTGAGTCCGACGCCCATAGAGAATGACGGCTCCATTCATTCTCTACGGGCATCGGACTCGTCTATGCAGTGCGTGCCGGGCTTCTGACAGGGGATATCTCCATCTCTGGACCGGCTCCAGGAGTGGGACTTGGCGAGATGGGGTAAGTATCCGGGGCTCTAGCGAGTGTGTGGGGGGGGGGGGGTCGAGCGGCCTTCACCCCGGCACGGGTGACAGGTTCCCTTAAATAATTAGTATTAGTTTAGTGTAGTAAAATAGCTTTTCATCAAAGCTATGTATAAAAGTTAATATTTTGAGTTTAAAGAGTTGGAAGATTTTTATAGACTTTGGCACCACCCAAAACTGACCCCGAATGAGTGACTCTGACTTTACAACCTTATCAGTGATTGATAGGTGGCTGATATGTATGTGAATAAAAAGCATCATCTATCAACCCATCTATCACTTTAAAGAGGGCAGAGGTAGGGTCATGACTGCACCAGACCTATAAAGCCAGTTTTACTCTTGTTTAACATTTGCATCCATCACATCTAGTGTGAAACTGGCCTACCTGACAAATCTGCTTTAGGGGTTGTCCAGGAACTGAGCTGAAAAAACATCCAAACTGAGGACAAAATTGGTGTTGTTTCTGGAAGAAAGTGGCCATGATTTTCTAAGCCTGTATAACCCCCTTGGTCAATTAAGGCAGGCATTGACATTTGTTGACACACACACACACACACACGGGTAAAATGAAATTACCAGTAAGTTAGGACTACACATTTCATTTGGGCTATTTTTGATGCACTTTTCACACCTTAAAACCTTGAATGTCATGAAAGATAAAAGGGAAGCTGTAAGAAATGTGATGATGGACTGAAGTTTCCTCTGCTGGGCTAAGTGACAGATACCATGCAGTAGCTGCAGGCGTTCTTTTGTCTCCATTGTTGCTATCCTTATGCTTCAATATAACAATAACCAATCAGCTGCATTCTGTGATAGTACACTCCCTGCAGTAAGGCCAAATGCCTTGTAGCATCTTAGATTACATGTAACATGTACACAAGTCAAAAATATGAAACAGTAAGATATCAGCAAGCAGTTTAGCTATAGAAACGTCCTCAGCAGCACATAAGAATAACTGACTATATCACATGGCAAGTATAGACAGAGGGCTTGTCTTATCAGGTCCAAGCAGTCTATGCAGCCTAGGGCTCTAGTGAAAATAAAGGGAGGCCTGTATGATATATGGCTGTGCGTTGCTTATCCAGTAGCCCTTAGGTATTTGTTAAGTTGTTCAAGAACATTTCATTTACTTTTGGAGGCTTTAGGTAGCTCATAGTTGGCAATTTTATAACTGGATGCTTCATACAGAGAATCATACATGTAGTAGGTTTATTTTATTAAACATTGCATGAACCGTAGAACGCATTTGTCCCAGGTATCTTCGTATTCCCACTAAGCATATTATTGCATATTTAACTGCTCAGATACAATGCTACTGAATAGGCTGTGAGAAAAGTCTGCAGATTGTAGGGGATGCTGTGAAACCTCTACCTAATCTTTACATTAAGATTTGAATTTATACATGAATTTAAACAGTTGTGTAAGATCTGCAGACAATTTAGTGCCATGTTATGTACAATGCAACATAGGGGACAACTGTGCATTTTATTTACTCCATCTGTGCACACCAATGTAGCTGAAATAGGAGACATAGGGGCAGATGCATAATGTGCACAATTTGTTGGAGCAGGTGGTACCTTTTATGGGCTGCACAAAATTTTAGGGTCATTGTGCCAAAATTTTCATTAGGCGTAAGTGCCATGTTATTCTTGCACAATTTTTTTTCTTGGGCTAAAACAGCTTGGCTAAAAAAAACTAAGCCAGTGTAAGAGTGGAGTACTGCTGCAAAAGTTTATGCACAAAAAATATGCACATGATAAATTTTACTAACAAAGTACAGTAGCTAATATGAAACCATGCACTCTCCAAGTGTAAAAAATTAAAAAGGGAACAGCTGGCGCAAACTGCTCAAAAGTAGGGCAAACACCTCAATGAATGCACATGCTCAGTATTACCCAAGATAATAGCTCAAACACAATGGTGCATCTGCCCCATAATGTTGGAAATGACAACCTACAGATGAAGCTGTAATATAGAATGTAACAGATCAGTTACTAATAAAGTGACCATTCAGTGGAACATTATGTATTTACATTAGTGTTAATCGAACATCAGAAGAGGCCAAACGGGAGCTATGGGGGGCACAGGGGTAGATAAGGATAGCTTTTTTTTTTTATAGTCCTTTAATGTCTTACTACTCAGCAGTTTCAAGACAGTCACTAAAAAAAGAGGGGTTTCCCCTCATAAATTACTTGCATTCTTGCAGGTAATAACAAAGAATATTGTATTTCTGCTGCTCTCAATCTCTTTTTCACTGCTGTGAAGTTTGTCCTTAGTGTCACTGTTGTTATAACTTTCAAAGTCTAAATCAACAGTAGATGTGAAACAAAAGCAAGTTTGCCATATACATTCATTATTATTATTATTATTATTATTAATATTTTGTTATTATGCTGTAAAACAAAGCTATACTTGTATCCAGGACCAGCCTCCTGAAGGCAGTTTTTTAATCTTGCGCTGGTTGAAAAAAAGAGACTAAAACACAGGAAGTCCCAGCCAGTACAGAGAGTCACGGCTCCATGCGCCCATCAATAACATGACTGTATTCTCTGTGAGCGCCCAGATGACCTGGGAAACACTGGACTTCCTGTGTTTAGACGCTTTGAAAAAAAAATCAGAACACAGGAAGTGCTGTGTTTTCCATGACAACTAAAAAAGATAATGACTGTAAATTGCGAACTTGCTTTATATCATATCTACTGTTGATTTAGATTTTTAAAGTTATAACGACAGTGACACTTTAACTTATTGGTAGTCTGTGAGAAGTCAGGAAAAATGCTAATGCAATTATTATTGTATATTAAATCTTTCTTTTTTTCTTTATAATTCCAAGATAGTAACATAGATGGTAGCTCTATCTCTGTAAAAAGAAAAAAAAAAAAGTAACTTCACCAGGATTGGTCTGGGGTTTGCCTCAGGTAGATAGCTCCTTGTTGGGATTCTGTGGGCACATTCTACCCCAAAAAATTTAGACAAAGCATCTACTCCAAAAGTTGTCTGCACACGGCCAAGTCCATTACCCCCTACCTGCTCCTACTGCGTTGTGATCATGTCCCTTTTCTTTTAGCATGCTTATTCTGTATTTATAGCCCATCTCACTGGCTCTGGAAACGTCTGGCAAGTTCTCCTGAGGGTATATGTAGTCTCCACCTCCATCCCTCTTTGATCAGTAGTTGATGTTGATTCTCAGCAACCACAACTGTGCTCCCTGGCTTTCAGCCATTTCCAAGCAATTTCTTCAGTTATCTGGATCTCCATTCCTTCCCAGCTCCAACCCAGTTCTGTCTGAACTACCTTTTAACATCCTGAACTTCTACCAGAGGTAAAGCATATATTACCAGACTCCAGCATTCTTGCAGTACTTCAGTCGGTTGTCACCAAGGTCTTTGAGGTTAGCGACCTGGGAGTCTCCCACAGAGAAGTCCAACTTGCGGCAAGCACTGGTGAAAGCTGGGAGCTACTTAGTTTCCTCTCCTTGGAGAATGGACATCAGCAATCATCGGTGATCAGGGGCATCCATCATTTTGAGCTTGTGTGCTCATTACAGTGTCACAATCTAGTCATATATAAATTGGGCACAGTCTTTTCCCTCTACACCTTCTGGAAATCTCAATATTTTTATATTAGACCTACTTGCTCTTTAGAGATGAGCAAACCGGGTTCGGGTTCGAGTCGATCCTAACCTGAACGTTCGGTATTTGATTAGCTGGGGCTGCTGAACTTGGATAAAGCTCTAAGGTTGTCTGGAAAACATGGATACAGCCAATGACTATATCCATGATTTCCACATAGCCTTAGGGCTTTATCCAAGTTCAGCAGCCACCGCTAATCAACTGCCGAAAGTTCGGGTTTGGATTGACTCGAGCATGCTCGAGGTTTGCTCATCTCTATTGCTCTTTCCTTCATTTCCGTATTTTTCTTTTGGTTTTGATCTACATTTGATTTTATTAACTTAACTTCCTTGAGCAACCCTTCTTAGACATCTTCCACCTTTGAAACTTTGTCTTCCATTACTATCATCCTGTCTCTCATATCTTGTATCCAAATTTTTTTTGTCAATAACAGAGGGTTGTCCCCCACAGAAATGGCCATATTCACACTTCTGCAGGCATCAACCCTAACATCAAGTCTCCAGTTTCAGCTCAACAATCCTGGTATTGATGCAGGATCCACGCACCAATTTCCACTAATCCAAATTACTCTTATTGACACCCAGTCGCTGTCTTTACCCTACTATTTACTGGTGTCTGTGAGTCACACTGGTAAAGGTTCCAAATCAGTAGTCACAAGCCCCAAAGTTAAGGTAGGGTCACTAACGCCAAAAAGCACAAACACAGAATGGGTATCTTACTTAATATTATACACCAAAACTGTCCATAGCCCTCAAAATCATCACTACTAAAGCAAAATAATAATTATACAAGGTCACAAATGCTAGAGCAGGGACCCCAGATTAGTACTGTACTAAATCTCTATTCTTTAGACAGCGACACTTATTAATTTACAACTACTAAAACAGGAACATAAATTTTAACAAAATTACCGGGGGTCTACTATTCATACCAGGTCCCAAATGTTAGAGCAGAAACACTAAAATTGAAGCAAAAAGGCACTGTTAATAAAGTAGAAGCACAGAATAGGAAATTCTAAGTTAGTTCACAAGCATTAATCCCTAGTACCGGTATTGTTTCTGCAGGATTTCTAGTAGTAGTACACCAGTTGAAGCAGAAGAAATAATTGAAATTCACCACTCTAACCCATAAGATGAATGGTATAACATGGGAGGCTCCAGAATAATTGAATATGCAAGAACTAAGATCTGAACTATGAATGAGAAAGCATGCAATTTCTGTAATAAAAGACATAACAACAATAAAATAAAGAATGGAGAACTCAGAGAGATGAAGAAGCTACTATCAGCAGCTGGAGACCGCGGCTACTAGGGTATGTTCCTACTACGGAACACATGCCTCCGCTTGAAGTTCCACCTGTCCCATTGACTTAGTGATATTCTGAAGCTCAATCCGCCATCGGCCCAAAGAATTGACATGTCAATTCTTTGAGCAGAATACGCCCGCTAATTAGACACTTTAATGCAACTGTCAAAACTGACAGCTGCATTTTTTTTGCATTCAAAAGCACTCGCCTGGTTGTCTAGCGGATGGATTCCTCGCCCCCCCCCCCCCCATTCTGTTCTTTTGCCCGGGCTGGGCCTCATCGCTACAATGACGCTGATCCCTGCTCGGCACTTCATTACTCTGGGCTCCAGCAGCCCTGAGCAATACAGCACTGATGTCATGGATAAAAGCAGTATATATATATATATATATATATATATATATATATATATATATATAGTTGAATGTAGTATGTAGTTGAATTATTGTGTAAAAAAAAAAAAAAAGTTTTTTCATTAATAAAAAATCCCCTCCCCTAATAAAAGTTTAGATCACCCCCCTTTTTCTATTTTGGAAATAAAAATAAATAAATAAGAAATAAACTTATCTGGTATCCCTGATCTATTCAATTATCACATTCCTAAACTCGCATGGTAAAGCCGTAAGCACAATAAAATGCCAAACGTCAAAATTGCAGATTTTTTTTGTCACATCATTACAGGAAAATTGTAATAAATAGGGTCTCACTTGATGCGGCCAAGGCCTTCGATTCCGTGGAATAGCCATTCTTATTGGAGGTGCTCCGCAGATTCGAATTCGGCCCCACTTTCATATCATGGATCTCCATTCTATATCACCACCCTAAAGCAGCGATCTCCCTGAATGGCATGATATCTCCCGCATTTAGACTAGGCAGAGGAATGAGACAGGGTTGTCCCCTGTCTCCTCTTTATTCTCTCTATTGAATCCCTAGCAACCCTTTTGAGACGCGATGCGAATCTGACCGGGATCCCACACTCGCTGGGAGGAGAGAGGGTCATTCTGTATGTGGATGATCTCTTGCTCACCTTGTCATCCCCAGACCAGTCCCTGCCTAGAGCAATTACCCTTATAAACAATTTTGGACATTATTCAGGATTGGACTAAATCCGCTATTATGTATTTACACTCTGACAGAGCTTATCTACTGAATACTACTGTAGAAGGTCTGAGAGTGGTTGAGGCATTTAAGTACTTGGGCATACATGTCTGCAGAGAATCCGCACGCTCTATCCCGTTAAATATGGATGCTCTGTTGGTCCTCTTTTAAAGAGAAATTCCGAGTCTGGAGTGCTCTTCCTCTCTCTGTGGCTGGAAGGATAAATCTGCTTAAAATGGTGACGTTACCCAAATGTCTGTATGTGCTCCAACACATCTTTTTCACTCTCTCTCTGGCCTTTTTTTCAGCTTTAGATTCATTATTTCTTTTGTTTGGGGTTCTTCCCGTTCTAAGCTACAGCTGGCAAAACTCCAGAGACCCCAAACTCTAGCTGGTATAGCCTTACCCAATATATATTTTTATTATTTAGCTGGACAACTTAAATACCTAGAACAGTGGACGAGTGCAGATCCTCCTTCCTCCAGAAATAATGTTGTTAGATTCCTCCCCCCTTCCTTCCCTATGGTCCCTTCTCACAGCTAACGTCCTACCAAGACATACTTACCTTCCCATGCACAGAGCTATATGCAAGATATGGGCAGCAGCTGCTGCGATTTTGCACTATTCTGACATCCCTGCAGAGTCCAGACTTTGGTCCAACTCTAATTATACGCACCTCCTTTCCCTCCCTGACTTCCAGTTCTGGAATGGATTGGGTGTTTGTACCTTGGCCAATGTTTACACCGATAATGTCCTGGTTATATTTTACACATTAGGAACAAGGTATGATATCCCCCACAACCAATTCTTTAGATATCTCCAATTGCACCACATACTGAATACACAATTCCCTCCGTCGCACCTCCCCATCTCCTCCTACCCCTTAATTGGAGTTATAAGGTCCCAGGGTCCGGCTGAGTTAATCTCCATGATATATGACCATTTGATTATGGCTATGGCACTGCATAACCCGCTCCCCTCCACGACGATGTGGAAAACCCTCATCCCATCCCTTACTGAGGAACAATGTGAAGAACTGCTGGAGTCGCACCTGTGTGTCTCTCCACTGCCAATAATAAACTGACACAGTTATATATTAATGATCAGTGTTATCTAACCCCTGTAAGGCTATTCCGGATGGGTAGAATCCCTGAATCCTCCTGTCCTAAGTGCCAACATCAACCCACCAACTTTTGGCACATGCTGTGGGCCTGCCCCTGATTAGTATAGGAGAAAACCACGGCACTCGATGTTGCAGGAATAAGTGAGGGTTTTTTTATTTAGTAAATAGATACAAGGTATTTACTCCGACCGTACATAAGAAATGCAAGAGATGAGACCAAATAACATATGGTGCGACGTTTCGGTCCGCTATGGACCTTCCTCAGGCAATGGGGTCTCTCATGAGCTGTATGCAGGGAGAAGGGTCGGTGGACTCCACCGACCCTTTTCCCTGCATACAGCTCATGAGAGACCCCATTGACTGAGGAAGGTCCATAGCGGACCGAAACGTCGCACCATATGTTATTTGGTCTTATCTCTTGCATTTCTTATGTACGGTCGGAGTAAATACCTTGTATCTATTTACTAAATAAAAAAACCCTCACTTATTCCTGCAACATCGGGTGCCGTGGTTTTCTCCTATACAAGACTTATGGTTGAAGAACCCAGTTACCACTGAGCACCGGCTTTAAAATTTAAGGCAGAGGTGTGCAGCACTGATCCTATACAAATGCCCCTGATTAGTGACATTTTGGGAGGAGGTCATTAAATTTGTAGGTGAAAAAATGCAAGCACTATGGTCTTTTAAACACGAGGAGGAAAAAACAAAAGTGCAAAAGTGAAAAGTGGCTCTGTCCTTAAAGGGTCACCACACGAAAAGCCAGGGCATCCAAACACAAGGAAAGACCTTAAACCTCTAGGTAAAGAGTACAAAAGGATAGGATAGGTAACAGCATAAGTAGAGAAGAAGAAATGTACAAAGAGGGGGAGCCCTCAACAATAAATTTCCTTGTGTGTTGTCTTAGAAACATCCTGCCAAAAATGGCTTCTTCTCTCAGATCTGTGGTGGTATATGAATATGGATATAAGGGTCAGCCTACTGTGAGAGCAGCTCTGGCTAATAGAGGAGGACTCTAATAAAAGACCACCTATATGATGTCCATATGCTCTAACAATGGTTTCATCACTGTAACATCTGTGCAGCAAATAAATATCATGCAGATTGTGAATGTGCTATCAATATAATCTTACCTTGAAATGTATGTAAATATGTTACTTTTTTTCCCCAGATTGTGAAAGAGGCGGCCAAAATTTTGTCACAAGCTCCACTGGAGCTGTCAGAAGATGGTTCATGATTCATCTATAGTGGAAGAAATATGCCCTACCTGAAATATCATCTGACATTGGACTAAAGGGGGTCATTGGAGGGGAATTATTAATGAGGATTCTGCTGTTATAATGTGAATCCTCTGGAACAGATGTTATGGTACATTACATGGGGCCAGCCTATAATTAGTGACCATTTAGGAGATGTATGTATTAGTGCCTTTGTGGAGGGGAATTACAAGGCATTGCACTTGTCAAATGGTAATAATTCAAACCAAGTGTTCATTCATTTTCTTAGCTAACATGCAGTATTTCTTATTTACTGTCAATTTATGTGTAATTTACCATATATTTACCTAAATATGATGTAGTGTTATAGTGCAAAAAGCTAAAAAGTCTCTTTAGAGATATTTACAAGCTCTACAGTCCTATCAATGACTCCCTGTTTGTGGCTTCCTTAAACAATATACCATCAGGTACAACGTTCAAGTTTTTTACATGAATGGATTGTCGCTGGTGCCAGGATGTCAATGCAGTGGTCATTTTTTTGAACCAGTGCCTGCATCTCGGGCATGGCGCCAGTCTATTCCTGGGCACCATCCTGGCATGTAGCACTGGGGGCCATCATTGATTCTAATGGAGCCGTGTCACAGAGGGGAGGGGGATTGATCATAGCTATTTATTTTCTTCCTCCTTAGGGGGCATTCACTTGTTCCGTAATTACGGTCCGTGCATGAACGATGTGCTACAGGCTGGATTTCGGAACTGCCGGCATCATCATTCATTAGCGTGTCAGTACAATAATGCTACGATTTAAACAGTTTCGGAGCTCCTGGCACCGTAATGCCAAAGTTAGCTATTGTCTAATCTAATTTCTATGAATCACAATGCCCTGTATTTAAAAACTTTTACTCAGCCCCCCTCAACATGTTTTGGCATGCAGTGCCTTTGTCAAACGGTAGCTGGTAGGTAAAGCCCTCGACCTCTTACAAAGGCACTACTTGCCAAAACATATCAAGGGGGGGCCACCAGTGGGCTTCCATTATTGTGAAGTGCTGGCGCCAGGTTACAATAGCGCAGAAGTAACCAAGCCTGACTACTACACATTGAATGGAGACAACTACTTCTAGACCTGCAGAGCAGGCGTCAGGGCTTTGCCTAAAAGCTGCTCAACAGGTGGGCACCTGAGAAACCCCTTCACTCTCCTACATGTCCACCACAGACATCAGATTGTCAATAGATCCCACAAAATGTAGCTGGTTCTGCCAATTGTCTGTAGGTAATCTCTTATGTCTATGTCGACCAGTGGGCACCAACCACCCATCTCCAGTTGTGACCTGCATTATTCTGCCTTCTATGTTTTTATATCTAAACTTGGTGAACTGTGAGAGAACCCATGTTTACTGTATCAAAAAAAAAAATGTGTTTCTTATAAAAGCATAGCACAATAAATTCAGAGATAATATTACTATTCCATTGGACAGTTATATACAACAAGCATGAGTGTCTCTGATCATTTATTAGACTTTTTATGTAGTCTATGTAGTTAAATTCTAGCAACAACAAAGCACTGACAGTCACAGTTATATGTAGAATGTGGATATGATTTAAACCTCATATGCCCAGAGCTGCACAATTTCCTTACAGTTTCCCTGGGTGACTTGAGAGCGTTTATATTAGTTTTTGCTCTAGGTGAACTACTTTTCAAACTTTCTATCATAGACCTGGCTCAGAAATTCCTTCTAATTGCAAAGTTATTTTCCCCAGAAGGGATATTTTTTTCTTTCACATTCTTTGTAAGTGTGAGGTAGTGGTCCACATAGCAATGCATCTTTACTTTAGGCAGGGCTGTCTGAACATAAGGTATAGGGGTGGGATTCAACTCCACCTCTTTGCTCATAACTCTCCTCACTCAGTCTTTCATTTTTGCTCCACTTACATCTAACATCTCAACTAGGACACATCAAACACACTGGATTTATCCTGGAATTGGCACAAGTTGGCATAGTAGGAATTTTACACCACTCTTTTCATTGTCATGTTCATGTGAAAATAAAGGAACTTATCTGTTTTCAACTCGAATCATGCATTGTGCAGGTAAGACACTGTTACAAATGGTGCAAGATAAGAAGGCTGTAAAATTACCCTCGGTCTGTCTGTCTATCTATCTATCTATCTTGCCTATACTGTCTGAAAAAAAGATTTTTGACTATATGACAAGCTACATCAGGTTAGACCATGCTCAGTGCAAGCTCTGACACCATTACATTGAGGAATTCATGTTACTTGTGATCCTGCAATGGTAGCTAGTACGTTTTTACTAATGACTGTGAATAAAATCAATTATAAGGCAGTGAGTTTTAAGCAGATGTGACCCTATTGTAGCAGCACTTTTACATTTTAAGGACCAATTTAAAACAATATTATTTACAGTTATAGATCGCAGGTGTAGACTCTTGGTATTGAATTATTCATGTTAATATTTGTGACATTGAAATTGCTCATTCATTCATTCATTCATTCATGCTTTATTTATTCATGTGCAAATGATGTTATATATTAGTTTCCTGTTACCATAGTAAGTGTATGTCATCCCATGTTCTCATAGGTTTGCTCAAAGTACTGTTTTGACTGATATGAGTAATGACAATCTCTGTACAGCACCGTGTAGTATATTGGAGCTATTTAAACAACAGAAATAATGAATTACTCCAGGCTAAAAGAAAAAAATACAGTGCAGACAGGGGGTGGGGGATAGGTAATAGAGAACATATACTTATCGGTCCCTATGCCCCTGTAATGCTGAGTCAACAGGCCCCTGGACCCTCGCCGGATATCATTGTTCACCAGGCTTCCTGTAACGTCACAGCCCAGTAGAAAGTACCCGATGGATTGCCTGTTTAGCCAAGTATACATTCTATATTATATTCCCCCTACCCACACTGTATTTTTGTTTCTGCCTGGAGTACTCCTTTAATATATAACCTATTAGATAATTTCCTTTCTCCTAGTAATGTTATCTCTGATACGTATAATGTAAAGGTCCTCTTACACCTGTCAATCTTCGGACGACTGTGGCTGCAAACAAGCACCGATCAACAAGATTAGCACACACTTACAGTGCCTTTACATGGAAAAATTAATTGAGCTGTATCCCTTTATTGTTCATGCTGCTATTTAAATACATTCCTATCGGCTAAAAAATTATCTATAGGGCCGCTCAAAAGATACGATCAGTTGACAAGTGGGCATTTCCTCGCCCCTTAGCTGGTCACCTACACTTTTCGATTATCAGCTGAATGAGCGTTACCAGCAACGGTCCTTGCCTATTATTGGCCCGTATAAAAGGGCTTTAAAGTTGTTTATCCAGTGCTACAAAAACATGGCCACTTTCTTCCAGAGACAACACCACTCTTGTCTCCAGTTCAGATGTGGTTTGCAATTAAGCTCCATTCACGTCAATGGAACTGAACAGTAAAAAAAACATCCAAACTGGAGACAAGCGGTACTGTCTCTGGAAGAAAGTGGCCATGTTTTTGTACTGGATAACCCCTTTAAGCCACCAGAGACAGTTTTCAAAGACCTATTGCCTCATGCCATCAAAATAGCTCAGAGGTGTCCTATGGTATCTAGTGCTAAGATTTTAGAAGCCCATTTGTAAGATGGAATGAAGGGCCCTCAATGGAGTGAACTTATTTTTTCAGCACTTCCTAGGAAAGCTTAATTGGAAGCTGCAATGCACTTTTTTTTACAAATTTTTTTTTTTACAATAGCCATTGGTGATTTTTATTTTTTTAGCATTTTCTTTTTTTTTTTTTTACTACTTAAGCTTTTCTGTAGGATTGGACCAGCTAGCCTTTACTCTCTATGGCATCACTGTGCTTTCAGTGTCCATCAATCCAGTTCACTAGTTGTCCTTCTTTGGATCATTTGTAGCAGGTACAACCACTTCATAATTTATACACTCTATTAGACTTGTAACTTTGGAGATCCTCTGACCCAGGCATCTAGCCATCCGAATGTGTCCCTTGCCAAAGTCACTCAAAAGCACTTGCACAGCTGACTGTTCAATTGCCTCTGAAAATATCCCACCCTTTAACAGGTATCATTGTGACAAGATAACCAATGTTATTCATGTCACCTGTCAGTGGCTGTATTGTTATGGCTGATCACTGTGTATACTATACATTGAGATGATAATGAACAATAAGTAAAAGACTCATTATTAAATCTGTACTAAGTATACTATTAATGAGCTTTCTTTGACTTTGAAGTAATCAGGAATATTCCATTTAAGCTAATTACATTTGATGGGACTGTCTAATGCTGGGTTTACACGGAACGATTATCGTGCGAATTTGCACGATAACGATCGAATTCGAACGATAATCGTACGTGTAAACGCAGCTACCGATCAAACGACGAGCGACAAATCGTTCATTTTGATCTTTTATCTTGTTCTTAAATCGTCGTTCGCAAAAATTCGCACAGTCGTCGCGCGAAAGTCCAGCCGCCGGCCACTCGCTGCCCGGCCCCCCGCTCGCAGCCAGGCCCCCCGCTCGCAGCCCACCCCCCCCCCCCACTCATCCGCAGCCCCCTGTGCCGGGTCGATCGCCGCCCCGATCGCCACCGCCGCTCCTCCAATGGCCACCCCTGCCGCTGCTCTGATCGCCGCGCCGTGCATTGATTGGCTGAAGAGGGGAGCCAGGAATTTCAAACGGCTCCTCTTCAGCCAATCAGTGCTGCCGTGCATTGATTGGCTGAAGAGGGGAGCCGGGAATTTCAAACGGCTCCTCTTCAGTCAATCAGTGCTGAAGAGGAGCACTGATTGGCTGAAGAGGAGCCGCTTGAAATTCCCAAATCTCCTCTTCAGCCAATCAATGCACTGAAGAGGGGAGAGGGGATTTCGAAGACCTGCTACGTGGAGCAAGTAACGTATGCTCGTGGCGGGGGCGATCGGAGCGGCGGCGGGGGGGCGATCGGAGCCGTGGCGATCGGAGCGGCGGGGGTGGCAATCGGGGCGGCGCATGGGGCCCGGCTGCGAGCAGGAGGCCGGGCCGCGGGCGCGCGATCGCAAAACAATTTTTCCGTACAATATATCGTACCGTCTAAACGCTGATCGTTATAAAAAAAAAACGATACTCCAACATCGTTAATCGTAAGATCGGGCCAACACTGTCTGTTTTTCCACAGCAACCGATGGCAGCTTAGCTTTTATTTTACCAGAGCTCAATACGATATAAAACATGAGCTGTGATTGCTCGGTGTAGGAAAAAAAAGCATACAGGTTAGATATCAAGCAAATTGATAAATGTGGGTCACAGATTATGGCCCAGGACAAAAACTGTCTGGTGTGTCCACATCAGCCAATCATAGCTCTGCTTTTATTTCTAAAATTGTTGCAGTAAACTGAAAGCTGAGCTGTTCTTGCTATGGGCAGATAGGATAACCTAGGCCCCTAGAAACCATTCAGATTCTACCTTTCATTTTCCAAACAGTCTGTGATGAATGAAAGGTGGAATCTGATTGGTTGCTAGGGGCAACTGAGCCAGTTCTACTTTACACCATTTTTGAGAAATCTCCCACTAGACCTTAATAATCAAAAATTTGTCATTTCTCTGATGGATCAAGCACTTTGTTAAAGTCAAGGACGCTTTAAACCTACTGTTCCCAAACAATGTAAATAATAGGATGTGCATCAGATAGTATTGTGCAAGGCTCCAACAAATCTCATTTGATATAATTTAAAAGAGCTTGCATGACAGATCATAAAATATCCAAAAACATAATGTGGTTTCCTAGAAACCATAATTCTCTCGTAGGCCCTGCAGTTACACATTGGAGGCATTATCCTGAGGCACCTTGCTGTAACATAGAAAAAGAATGTGTATTACTGCACCAAACATCTTGTGCCTTAACTGTGCACAGATGCCGCTTGTAGAAATATATAGGTTTTGCTGTTAGCTTCCAGCTTAGATAGACTAGTAACAAAAAAGGTTTACCATAGGCAATTTACTTATTAAGCTATTTTTATCACACTGGGCTGGGTTAACACTTTGCGGTTTTCTGGTATTTTCCTGTATGTTGTGGTCTGTTATCACATCAGCCAGATGTGAGTGAGAGGGAGTTTAGGAGTGCCATTCACTAACAGCTTTAGTGACTGCTGAGATTTTGGCAGCTGACACAAATCATTAACTCCTTCAGCATACACTATTACTTTGTGTACTCCTTCCTGCAGTCTTATGTAAAAGCACTTTTTGGGTGGGTTCACACGTACCAGATCGCAGCGAATTTCACACTGCGTGTTCACCGGGCTGTCACAGGTTAAAAGGGATCAGGCTTTACATAGTTGCTGTGGACGGAAAATTCTGCTGCGTGTAAATTTATACAAAATGACAGTACCAGGAATCACAGAAGATTTAGCTGCGGAACTTACATTGTGAAATCCGCTGCAATCCAGTACGTGTGACCCCACCTTTTAGGTGCAATATACAGAAACACAGTAATGGAGTATGCCACCCTTTTGGGCCATATACATTGATATAACTAAAGGAATCATGGTCTGTCTCTGCCACTAGACAATAAGAAAAAGAACTTGTTAGACTGTACTGTACAGTACAATGCAGAGATAAGTTAGATTGCACATAGATGAATGATTCCACTTATTTACAGTACTCTATGAATACTGATGTGTAAGATTAACATGGACAACTGGTAACAACTCACATTTCTAATGCTTTACAAGGATGTACTGCCTTGGGCTATTAATCAGGACCATTTGTTTGAAAATTAAACACCTTCTCACATGCCATGCTTGTGCACTATTCTATTGGCTCATAAAGGCTACACCTGGCATAGCATTATTGGTCTTGTTTACAGGGTATGTGGACCTGTCCTTACATTAGACTTAGAAGTGCAGAGAACAGCATATAAATGTAGTTTGTGTTACTGCTTCATATAGCATGTCATAGTTATTTGGGATTGAAGGCACAAACCACAAACAGTTACAACACATGGCTTTTATGGTAATACAAGGCCACCTCCAGCATGCATATAGTCATGATACACTGATAGAAAAGAGATATTACGAAGATCTACTGTATTTATTCTGGGAGGTTGAATCATCATTGCACTGGTGCTGGTTTAAAAAATCTTAACAACCAGTTGTGGAGGGAAAGTTCAGATGTATTCAGTGAATGGAGAAAGCACAAGGGCTGTTGCAGTGTTTTTGAGCACGTTATGACAGTCCCTTACCACCTGTATACCGCCTTTCTGTATTCTACTGATGTGCTTTGTGAGCAGCCTGTGGAATTGATTGGTCTTGAGTCACTTTTGTGTTTACACTGCATTTTATGTTAAAGGACAAGTGCCATGAAAAACTTTTTCCCAGTAATTGAAGCACATTACAAAGTTATATAACACTGTAATATACTTCAATCACCTATCTGCCTCCCTTCCCTGCCTTTTCCCCCCTCCACCCCCCACCAGGAAGTGTCGTAACTCACACAGACCTAATTACTGTCGTCACCGTCACCAGGCAGCTCCTTCTTGTGAGGATGAGTCATCAGCAGGAGGGCTGCTCTAGGTCCTGTTACACCAGCCTCCCCTTCCCCAAGTCCAAGTGATGGCTTGCAGTTGTTCAGCCAATGGGAGCTGAGCAAGCCTGTCACCTGACAAGGCAGGGGAGGGGGGAGGCTAGTGTAACAGGAGAAGGAGCTGAGAGAAGAGCAGTAATTAGGTCTGTGTGAGGTGGGACGGTGTAGCAGAGCTGAGTTTGAAGTGATGGTGTAGCAGAGCTGAGTTGGTGGTAACGGTGTAGCAAAACTTAGTTGGAAGTTACGGTGTAGCGGGCGCGGGAGGGCGGAGCTTGTGGGCGATTGCGCGGGAGGGCGGAGCTTGTCGTGGGCGATCGCGCGGGAGGGCGGAGCTTGCCGCGGGCGATGGCGGGGGGGGGGGGGGGGCGCCGCGGGTGAGTGCACAGCCTATGCCGCGGGTGAGTGAGGGATGCCACAGGTGATGGGGGGGCGGTTGGTTTTGGGGCGGGGGCTGTGTGCTGCGGGTGAGTGCTGGACGCACCGGGAGGCTCTGGACACAGGGGGTGAGCTCTGGGCTGGGGGTGACCGGGTGGCTGCTGTTAGAGAGGGATGCAGTCACAGCTGCGCTGATCACTGTCTCCCTCTCTAACAGCAGCCGCCCCATCAGTGTTCTCAGTCACTTCACTCTGCTGGGACTGAGGACACGTGATGCCGTCTCGGAGGCTGCCTGCCAGGAGCAGTATTAATGCAAAAATAGTTTTGGGGGGAATACCCCTTTAATTGAATTACCTAGGTACTGACCAGACCGGGTATTTAACCACATTACAAAGTTATATAACTTTGTAATGTGTGTTAAATAAGCCAAAAAAAAATTTCGCCGGAGTTGTCCTTTAAGTGCTGTCTATCTTTAATGTTGCTTTATCTCGGTAGAATCTGGCTATGTCTTTCTTACAATGACAATACTAACATGGAGTGAGGCAGTTCTTAGACATGTTCTCCATGTACTCGATAAACCCCAGTAGAATTGTTATTCATTTAAAACTGAAAATCTCAAATGCAGAAATGAAAAAAACTATTCTTCAGTAATAATACAGCTATTCAGACAGGTAAGCCTTTATTAAGATAGTTTCTGTTAACACAGCAAATCTACATGTCATGGAGCAGCACAGCTGTTCCATTGATAGTTTTGTTTTTACCATCATTGTCAGTCAGTCAGCAAACATGCCATGTAATTTAGGCACATATCTTTTAAGCTTAGCTCTGGACTTAAATACAGTATAACACTCCATGAAAGTTCAAAGATGTGTTAAAGGATACATTCCATTAGAGTGAGAACAGAATTCTGGCAGCACTTGCAATAACCCCCTCTATAAATCCATACAGTAAAAGCCATACGTACAATGCACTCTTCCAATCAAGCCAATGGGGCAGGGTCACTGTAAGGTATTATTCCATCACCAGTGATTGGCATAACTGATGTAATATGTCCTATTACTTATGTTGTCTCTCCTGCATGAAGGATAGAGCTAAACATCAGAAGAAACATATGTTTTTGCTAGTATCAATTATGTTACCAAATACTGTTAAAATAAGCCAGGTACATGAACATACAGAGAGGGACCAAGCCCCCTCTCTGGTACTGACCCATGGATGAATGACTGTGTATCCATATGAAGGTAGATTTTATAATTAAGCACACATTGCTATATTCTAGTAAATCGCTTGGGATCAAGCAAGTTCAGCTCTTACTTTGTGGTTTACTTATTAAAATAAGAGCAATAAAAGTGAATTTCCTGCTTTATTTTTTCTGGTTTATTGAGGCAGATGCAATAGCCTTATTATTAATGTGCTGACCCTGGGGTAACTGTTCTGTATGCAGTAGTCCAGATTCGTGAATGACCTTGCTAGAGAACATATTTTTAGTTGAAAAGTAGGCAAACATTTAAAGTGTCACTGTTGTTTTTTTTGCAGAAATCAATAGACCAGGCAATTTTAAGAGACTTTGTAATTGGGTTTATTAGCCGAAAAATGCATTTTTATCATGAAAAAGCAGTTTGAAGCTCTCCCCCCTGTCTTCATTGTTTTCCTATGGAGAGAGCTAAATAAAAGACCAAACAGGACAACAAAGAGTTAATCTACAAATACATCACTGACTATCTCTTCTGACAGTCACCACTGACCTCTCTGAGCTCTGATTACAGCTGTCACCCAGCTCAGTGCCTGTAATCCTCTGTTATCTGCTTTCTGCTGTTGGCTGACTCCCTCCTCCCCTCTCCCTAGAGCAGACAGGGTACGTCTAAAGCAACAAGTCACAATTTACTGATTTTTTGCAGTGGATGGAAAAGAGGATGGAGGGGGGGACCTGGGAAAAGGCTTTTTAAATGCAGATAATCCAAATGACCTTGCAACAATGGTGGATTCCTTGGCGCTCAAACCTCCAGGCACAGTCACTCCACTTCAATCAAGATGCAGAGATTTCCAGTATTTTTGCCAACCAGATGTGTTCTTTATTGCTACGCGTTTCAAGGGTTAACCACCCTCTTCATGATGCCTGATGAAGAGGGTGGTTAACCCTTGAAACACGTAGCAATAAAGAACACATCTGGTTGGCAAAAATACTGGAAATCTCTGCATCTTGATTGAAGTGGAGTGATTGTGCCTGGAGGTTTGAGCGCCAAGGAATCCACCATTGTTGCAAGGTCATTTGGATTTCAGTCCTGATCCCACATCCAGGGATATCGGAAGGTGGAAGGCAGCAGCCCTCCTTATATACCTACAAGCCTACATTAGAGTCATGCCTAATACGTACTACCTAACCAGGTGAGTGTGCATTTGTGTGAATTTACACATACACATCTCACAGGGTTAATCCGCCTGCACATGCAGCGCCACTGTGTTTCCTTTTTTTCTTTTTATGTACAATAAATGCATATAATGGCATATTTGGCTAATAAACCCAATTACAAAGTTTCTTAACCCCTTAACGACATCGGGCGTAAACTTACGCCCTCGCGCCCTGGTACTTGGCGCATCAGGGCGTAAATTTACGCCCGATGTTTCCCCGATCGCTGCGTGTTCACACACAGCGGTCGGGGAAGATGGCCTGCTATAAATCATAGCAGGCCATCTTAGCTTCACGGCACGGGAGGTGGTTAACACCCCCCGTGCTTACGATCGCCGCTATAGGCTGATCAATTCAGATCAGCCAATAGCGGCGATCGGAACCTTTCCGGGTCATCGGCGACCCGATGACCCGGAAAAAAATGGCGGTCGGTGCTGTCCGAGGACGGCACCGACCGCCATTACTGTAAAAAGTAATGGTGATCGCCGTGCCACCGGCCCGATCGCCGTGAACGGCCGGCTGGCCGTTCACGGCGATCGGGCCGGTGGCACGGCGATAAGAGTCACACAAAATAGTAAATACCTGCCCTGGACCCCTCAGCTAGGTAGCCGAGGGGTCCAGAGCAGGTATTTGTACATTACTCACCTGTCCCGGGCTCCTGATCGGCGTCTTCCGGGTTCGCGGCATCCTCGTCTTCGTTCGGGTCTTCGGCTTCTTCCGTGACGTCACGTTCGGCTTCTCTCGGCTATTTTCGGCTCCAGCGTCGGCTCTTTCCGTATTTTGCGCTCTGCTGCCCTCTAGCGGCTGATATGTGTAATACACTTATCAGCAGCTACAGGGATGTTCAGAATGTAGAATTTTTTTTTTTTTTTCAAATTTTTTTTTTTCTATTTTCCGCACCCTATCGCCGCTGAGTGTTGATCAGCATCGCACGAAAGTGCGCTGCTAATCAGCAACTCCTCCTTTTTGGCGTAGGGTGTTTTTTTTCTATATTCTACTGCCACGGTCTGCTGATAAGTGCCGCACATAAGTGCGGCATTTATCAGCAACTCCTTTGTTGGCGTAGGTTTTTTTTTTATACTTACTGTAAAAAAACACGTAAAAAACACTACATTACACTACACTACATTGAATAAAGTTTTACACTACACCACTACATACCCTATATACCAATCCCCATATAAAGATGGCCCCCAGGGTGTTTTCGGCATCAGAGGCATACGTTATTATTGCCTCCGACACCGAAACAGCCAGTGAGGATGAATGGGGGGATCCTTCTTTCCTCCATTCATCCTCATCCTCATCATCCAGTGACGTGTCTGGGGGTAGCGTAGCGTACGCTGCCCCCCAGACACGTCTTTTCCGCCAGTACCGTCCCAATAAGAGATGACGGTATGGTGTGAAATTCTACAAACTGTGTGAGAGTACCTCAGGGTACACTTACAGATTTAGGGTATGTGCACACTGCGGAATGGCGAAGGATAATCCTTTGTGCATTCCACAGCTGGCACCCGCCGACGGACTGATGCGGGCGCATGTCTCCACCCGTGTCATAGACTCCATTCTATGCACGGGCGGAATCCGTCGTCCATCCAAAGAATGAACACGTTGGACAGAGGGCGGAATCCGCCCGTGCATAGAATGGAGTCTATGACACGTGTGGAGACGTGCGCCTGCATCAGTCAGCCGGCGGGTGCCAGCTGCGGAATGCACGAAGGGTTATCTGTCGCGATTCCGCAGTGTGCATGTACCCTTAGAGTGTATGTAGGAAGGGACACCCGAATCCAGCCCCCAGATGCCCCCTCCCCCCCCATCCTCGGAACTAGTGGGAAGATCGTCCGGGAACTGATCTTCCCACTGCTGGATAAAGGTCACCACCTGTACGGGGATAACTTTTATACCAGCACCCCCTCTTCCGGTCCCTCGCTGCCCGAGCTACTGTAGCTTGCAGCACGATCCGAACATATCAGAAGCAGTAATAGCGCCCTAATATTTAGCAGCCATGGAGCGGACCCAGCGCTTCTGGATATGAAGGACCCCGTATCGCACCAGGACAACATTTTCCAGGTGACGTCCCCCACACTGGAGAAAGGGAGACCCCAGAAGAAGTGCAGAGTGTGGCGTAACAGGGGGATCAGGAAGGACAACATTTTCCAGTGTGACGCCTGTCCTGATCACCCCGGCCTCTGCATACTGGATCGCTCCAAGGCGCACCACACGTCATTGGGGTTCTACATTATCTAAATTCTGTCCCTTATTCCTATTTCAGGGGTCAAGTGGATCCAGGGATTATTCTGATCGCCATTATGGAGTCGGGAAGGAATTTTTTCCCTGTGATGAGGCTACTGTCGTCTGCCTCACGAGGGTTTTTTGTCTTCCTCTAGATCAACACAGGTTGAATTTGATGGACACCTGTCATTTCCAACCTTATAAACTAATAATTGGCCTAATACCCCCAAATAAATTAGAATTGTCCCTTTTCCCCAGCTAAGTAGGTATGGCCACCATTCCCATTAGAGGATGTCATGATGCAATTACAAAGCCTCTGTGCGGCCAGGACAGTAGAAACCCCCCACAAGTGACCCCATTCTGGACACTACACCCCATAAGGAATCTAAGAAGGGGGGCAGCGGGGATATGGCCCCCTGGTGACGGCCACATTTGGGACGTGAAAATGAAAAAAATTGTATTTTTTATTTTCTCGGCACATGTTCTACGTAAGTGCCCGTCACCAGTGGGGTCCATATGCTCACTGCACCCCTTGTTAGATTCCTTATGGGGTGTAGTTTCCAGAATGGGGTCACTTGTCGGGGGTTTCTACTGTCCTGGCAGCACAGGAGCTTTGTAATTGCGACATGGCCTCCATCCTCCATTCCAGCCTCTAAATGGCGCTCTGTCCCTTTGGTGACTTGCCCTGTGCCCATATGGCACATTATGCCCACATGTGGGGTATTTTCGTACTCAGGGGACACTACCCTACATGTTTTGTGTTCATTTTCTTTTTTAACCCCTTGTGGAAATGGAAAAAAATCAAGGCTAGACCAGCATTTAGTGTAATTTTTGTAAAATTTTTACTCTAAATCATTAATCTTGTCATGTTTTTTCATTTTCACAAGGGGTTAAAAGATAAAAAAAAACATTTAATGTGTAGAGCAATTTCCCCTGAGTACGGAAATACCCCACATGTGGACATAAAGTGCCATGCGGGTGCAGGGTAAGCCTCCGAAGGGAAGAAGCGCCATTTGGTTTTTGAAGGCTGGATTTGGATGGAATGGATTTCGAGGGGCCATGTTGCATTCAAAAGGCCCCTGTGTTGCCAAGACAGTTGAAACCCCCCACAAGTGACCCCATTATGGAAACTGCACCCCTCAAGGAATGTAACAAGGGGTGTAGTGAGCATATGGACCCCACTGGTGACGGACACAAATGTGGAACAATGTGGCGTGAAAATGAAATATTACATTTTTTACACTATAATGTTGGTTTAGTCTTGAATATATCATTTTCACAAGGGGTTAAAAGAGGAGAAAAAAAACAAAATGTGTAGCGCAATTTCCCCCGAGTCCGTAAATACCCCACATGTGGACATAAAGCGCCATGTGGGTGCAGGGCAAGCCTCCGAAGGGAAGGAGCACCATTTCGTTTTTGAAGGCTGGATTTGGATGGAATGGATTTTGAGGGGCCATGTTGCATTCAAAAGGCCTCTGTGTTGCCAAGACAGTTGAAACCCCCCACAAGTGATCCCATTATGGAAACTACACCCCTCAAGGAATGTAACAAGGGGTGTAGTGAGCATATGGACCCCACTGGTGACGGTCACAAATGTGGAACAATGTGGCGTGAAAATGAAATATTACATTTTTTACACTATAATGTTGGTTTAGCCTTGAATTTATCATTTTCACAAGCGGTTAAAAGAGAAAAAAACACACAATATGTGTAGAGCAATTTCCCCCGAGTCCGTAAATACCCCACATGTGGACATAAAGCGCCATGTGGGCGCAGGGCAAGCCTCCGAAGGGAAGGAGCGCCATTTGGATTTTGGAGGTTGGATTTGGCTAGAATGGATGATGAACGCCATGTCGCATTTACAGAGCCCTCGTGCTGCCAAAACACTGGAAACCCCCCACAAGTGACCCCATTCTGGAAACTGCAGCCCTCAGGGAATCTAAAAAGGGGTGCAGTGAGGATATGGACCCCTTGATGACGGGCACATTTGTGCCATGAAAGTGAAAAAATGAAATTTTTCCCTTTCACGTCACATTGTTCCACATTTGTGCCCGTCACCAGTGGGGTCCATATGCTCACTGCACCCCTTGTTAGATTCCTTGAGGGGTGTAGTTTCCAGAATGGAATCACTTGTGGGGGGTTTCCAGTGTCTTGGCAGCACGAGGGCTCTGTAAATGCGACATGGCCCTTGAAATCCTTTCCAGTGAAATTCAGCTTCCAAAAGCCAATTGGCGCTCCTTCCCTTTGGAGGCTCGTCCTGCGCCCCCTTGGCACTCTATCGCCACATGTGGGGTATTTCTGTACTCGGGAGAAACTGCGCTACACATTTTTTGTCTTTTTTTGCCTCTTATCCCTTTAAGAAAATGAAAAATTGAAGGCTAGAACAACGTTTAGTGTAAAAAATAAATTTTTCTTTTTTCACGCCATAATGTTTGGAAAATCTGTGAAGCACCTGTGGGGTGCAGATGCTCACCGCACCCCTTGTTACATTCCTTGAGGGGTGTAGTTTTCTAAATGGTGTCCCTTTAGGGGTGTTTTTTAGGTTTTGACACCCCAGAGCCTCTGCCAACCTGAAGTGGTACAGTCAAAAATGACCAAATATAACAGAGGCGTTGAAATTCACTAGGCGCTCCCTTATATCTGAGGCTTGTGGTTGCGTCAAATAGCGCAATAGGGCCACATATGGGGTATTTCTATAAACTGCAGAAACGGGGCAATAATTATTGGGGTGCATTTCTCTGGTAATAGGTTTATAATTATGAAAAATATTGGATTACAATAAAATCTCTGCACAGAAAATTAAAATTTTCAAATTCCTTACACACTTAGCTTTTATTTCTGTGACTCCCCTAAAGGGTTAAAACACTTTCTGGATGTGCTTTTGCAGAGTTTGGGGGGTGCAGTTTCTGAAATGGGGTGCTTTGTGGGGCTTTCTAACATACAGGCCCCTCAAATACACTTTAAACCTGAACAGGTCCCTAAAAATATCTGATTTTGAAATTTTACTGAAAATTTGGAAATTTGCTGCTAATGTTTTAAGCTTCCTATTGTCTAAAAAAAATGAAAGATAGTTTAATAAATGCTGCCAACATAAAGTAGACATGTTGCTAATGCTATTTAATATATAATTTATGTGGTATAACCACTTTCTGTATACGCAAAAAAGTTTCAAAGTTGGAAAAATGCTTTTTTTCACATTTTTTCACATTATTTGGGTTTTTTTCATAAAGATTTGTTATGAGTATCGACTCCAATTTACCAGAAATGTAAAGTACAATATGTCACGAGAAAACAATCTCAGAATCAGCCGGATAGGTAAAAGCATCCCGAAGTTATTAATGACTAAAGTGACACTGGTCATATTCATAAAATTTGTCTCTGTCATTAAGGCCATTTCAGGCTCTGTCCTTAAGGGGTTAAAATCGCCTGGACTATTGATTTCTGCAAAAAAAAAAAAAACACTACAGTGACTCCAGCACCTCTGCATTTAAAACATCCTGCCAGGCAACTGAGCAAGCGCTGAGTTAGGCTAGGTTCACATTGCGTTTTCAGCATCCGTTTAACAGATCCGTTTTTTTAATGGTCAAAAAAGTAGAGTCAACATTAAAAAAAACGCATCCGTTTTGATCCGTTTTTTTTAAATAATGGAAGTCAATGGAAAAATGGATCAAAAACGGATGCACACAAATGCATCAGTTTTTTGCAATCCGTTTTTTACAAAAAACTGATCCATAAACGGATGCTGAAAACGCAGTGTGAACCTAGCCTTACTGCACTCCTGGATCTGCTCAGCTGAGCTTGGTGCTGGGATCAGAACTGGTCCAATCAGCTGCTGGACCTAGTCTCTGATCCTGTGTAAATAGCAGCAGGCTCCTCATTTCTCGGCTTACTATTAGAGTTTACTTGCCTGATCAGCTCCCTGTCCCCTCTCTCTGTGCTCTGTATTCCTGACCTTTATTGCCATCCTCGACTTTGCTTATTGTTGCCAGCTCAGACCTTTTGCTAGTGACCCGACTATTGGCCTGCTTACTGTTTTTTACTACGCTGCCTGACTGTTGCTGACCTGGTTTGTCTGACACCTCTTATTGTGTTTGTGTGTCAGTGTTCTGTGTTCCACGTATTGAGATTAGGGAACGCCTTTGTTTTCTGTGTCTTCAGCAGAAATCTGCAGCTCAGAACTGGGGGAAGGATACTGTAAAGGTAATGACACGTATTTAAGGAATTGTTAGTCTCCAGGAAGGGGGATGATTCGACAAATATTTTACCTGGAATACCTCTTTAACCCCTTCAATTCAGCAATCTGTATACATACGTTCCTACTGCACATACCCTGTGCAGTAGGAATGTATATATACGTTCCTGACTGTGAAGGGTTTTGATGTGTGCAGGACCGCTGCTGAGAGAGCGGCCCCGCACATCCGAGTCCAGGGAGACGAGGATAATGAGAGGCAGCTGCCTGTCATTAACACCTTAAACGCTGCGATCGCTATAGATAAGGTACACAGTGACAGGACAAGCTCCTGTCACTAAGTGATCAGCTGCGGAGGTCCCGATCGCTTGTATAGACAGGTGGGGGTAAGCCACTTACCTCCTTCCTGTCGGATCGGCCATCAATGCATAGCGTCTGCTCTCAGGCAGGCTCTATGCATAGATTGCCGATAACACTGATTTATGCTATGCTATGGATTAGAATAGTTCAGTATAAGCAATTTAATAATTGCGGTTCAGGGAAGAAACAGAGTGCTGCACCTCACACCTATGGCTGATACTAGTGCCGCTAGGCTAAATAAAAAACACATCAGAATTTTGTGTATGAATTGATCAAGCCATACTGCCCCATGTACCTCGTGCCGGTATCTGATACACATGGGTCCCTACACTAAGTCCACACCGTGCCAGTCAGTGGCCACCAACCCCGCAGGCGTGCACAGTCAGGGAACGGGGGCCATGGGACGGCCCTGCGACCCCCATGCCACAGGACCAGACCCAAAAACACCACACCAGAACCCGGCCAGCACCGCCGGCGGAGAAGGTCGCCCCCAAGCTGCACAAGTCTGGATAAGGAATTACACTCACCATAGCTGCAGCAAACAGAATGGGAAAAAACAGGAGGGATTAAAACCATGTGCACTCAGGTGTCTCCTGCTAATTGCGGTCATGTGGGTCTCACCAGGAGGAGTGCAAAACACGGAGAAAAGAGAGAAGCAAAATGCGGTTCAGGGAAGAAACCGAGTGCTGCACCTCACACCTATGGCTGATACTAGTGCCGCTAGGCTAAATAAAAAACACATCAGAATTTTGTGTATGAATTGATCAAGCCATACTGCCCCATGTACCTCGTGCCGGTATCTGATACACATGGGTCCCTACACTGTGGCATGGGGGTCGCAGGGCCGTCCCATGGCCCCCGTTCCCTGACTGTGCGCGCCTGCGGGGTTGGTGGCCACTGACTGGCACGGTGTGGACTTAGTGTAGGGACCCATGTGTATCAGATACCGGCACGAGGTACATGGGGCAGTATGGCTTGATCAATTCATACACTAAATTCTGATGTGTTTTTATTTAGCCTAGCGGCACTACTATCAGCCATAGGTGTGAGGTGCAGCACTCTGTTTCTTCCCTGAACCGAATTTAATAATTGCATGTTTTAAAGTGTGAAAAAAGTGTAAAAAAAAAGTTTTTAAAAGTATTAAAAAAAATATTATAACCCCCTCATTAAAAGTTTATTATACCCCCTTGTCCATTGTAAAAATAAAAATCTAAAAAATAAATACACATATTATATATTGTAGCGTGCAGAATTGTTCGATCTAAGAAAATATTACATTATTGTTCCAGCACGGTGAACGGCGTGAATGAAAAAAAAAAACCTACCAAGATTGCAATCAAAATTTTTTTGTTACACCAATATGATATTAATAAAAACTAGAGATCATGGCGCAAAAAATGACACCCCAACCAGCCCTGTAGGTGGAAAAATAAAAGCGTTATGGCTCTTAGAAGGCGAGGAGGAAAATTTAACTAATTTGACCCGGGCATCTGTGCATCACTGGGCTTGGTCTTGAAGGGGTTAATATGCAATCTCTATAATTTATTGTGCACTCATCCCTGTAAAAATATTTTTTATATCCCAACCTTTCAAAAACTATAGCTTTTTTCATTTTCCCATCAACGTAACCATATAGGCATGTTTTTGTAGGAAGTGGTTTTTGCTGACACTATTTACTATACCACAAAATGTATTGAAAAATGTTAAAATATTTTAGTTGGGTAGAATGTTTTAATGATTTTAGGTTTTATTTTTACAGTCTCCACTTTACATGTTGAGGCTGGGTTCACACTACGTATATTTCAGTCAGTATTGTGGTCCTCATATTGCAACCAAAACCAGGAGTGGATTAAAAACACAGAAAGGATCTGTTCACACAATGTTGAAATTGAGTGGATGGCCGCCATATAACAGTAAATAACTGCCATTATTTCAATATAACAGCCGTTGTTCTAAAATAATAGCAAATATTTGCCATTAAATGGCGGCCATCCACTCAATTTCAACATTGTGTGAGCATAGCCTTTCTGTGTTTTTAATCCACTCCTGGTTTTGGTTGCAATATGAGGACCACAATACTGACTGAAATATACGTAGTGTGAACCCAGCCTAAATGTATTGTGCAGGTCACTAAAGTTAGTGTGATACCAAATTTATATAGTTTTTGTTATGTTTTACTACTTTCACAAAATGAAAAGCTTTATGGATGGATTGTGAGACCCATAACTTTTCTATGTTTCCATCACTAGATCTGTGTAAGGGCTTGGGGAGGTGTATTATGTATTGGTAATAATTGGCATGTATTGGTAATACTTTTAAATAAAAGTTATAAAATGAAGTGGGAAAAGGGTGTGTGTTTTCAGTTCGACTTGGGGGCCTTACCATGTGATCACTTGACTGCTTACATGATACACTGCAATACTTATAGTTTATTGGCCCAGACTTATCCATTTGTCTAAAACAAAGGTACTGTATGTCTGATCTTTGTTTCGGACAGATAGCAATCAATAGCAGCTCATTTGAAGAAACAAAAGCTGAGCTGTGATTGGTTGCTGTCTCAGACACATGATATATCTTGGCCACTGTACCTAAGAGTGTTATTACATTGTGTCTCCTACCTCTATTGAGGTTTCATTGGAGTACTAAGATGGCAGACCAGTGAGCCCTCAATAGGCATTAAACCTGGCACTTTCTGTATTGTGAGTGATCAGGTGACAGAACACTCTAACCTCTCATATGCTACAGTCACTATTGATCTTGACATCTAAAAGGTTCAAAGGCCAGGATCACAGTTTTCTCCATCCATTGCAGCACAGTGTCAGCTGTAATATACAGTGACACCTTGCAGTATATGAAGCAGGCTTAGCTCTCAAGCCTACACCCATACACTCCCTTTTACCTTGTGCAGCTGTAAACGTATGGTGAATGGTGAAATAGTGTTGAACAGACTTGCCAAACTGTTCAGGTTTGGCAATATTCTCCAAACTTGAACGCTAGGGATTTGACCTCTGGCATCTGGAGAAGTTTGATGCTTCCCTAGGGCCACGTGGAAAATATAAATACAGCCTATGTATATGTTAACACGCTGTCATAATGATGGCTGTTTTTAGTGGACAGCCGTCATTTAACAGCAAAGAATGGCTGTTATTTAAAAAATATTATATCCACTGTATTTTGTATCTCCAACCAATTCTTTGTGTTCCACATAAAGCATGGAGCTAGATGACAATTTGAAGTTGAAAAATTTATCAATACGGACATTACATTTTTTGAGCAATTTAGAAAAACATCCTTTTGTCTACTATGATCAAAGTCAAACACAATTAAGAAGGTGGAGGTTACCTGACATTTCACCTGGTATTATTCAAAGAAAGCAGAAAAACCTTGTAAATGAGTAAAAAATCTATTACTGGTGACAGGATGAAAAAAAGCAGGGACATCACTTAACATCTCCAAAAGTAGTAGGGATAGTAAAAGGACAGTTTTACTAAAAAGGTGATGCCTAAAGCCATGTGTGATTTTCAGTTTTGCTTTGATAGTAAGCACAAAGTATCGTTATCTACCTTTAGATTTCTTTGAAGGTTCTAGATATAATCTTTTTACCTAATGTGGTAATGTATCAAAACAAGATAAGGTTTTGTTCCCTGTTAACCATTGTTTTATGGAAATGGTCTCTGCTACTGTCCCATCAATTTGAGGCTATGTTCCCACAAAGTGTTTTTAGGTAAAATAACGCCTGTTGTTTTCAAAATAATTAATGTTATTTTATAATGGTGTTGATAAATAATGATCTATATTAACAGGCGTCATTTTAAAACAAAGTCTGCTTTTTCACCTAAAAAGACGTTGTGGGTACATAGCCTCAATGGTTTTGTAAATGGTAAATACATTTATTTGGTCTCTGTTTCATAACATTTTAGTAATGCATATTTCCATGTACCCAGTGTTTGCTCTTGTTACTAAATGAGTTTATGGGAATGATCCAAGCCTATCTTAATAGTTATCTGCCTTGGAGAAAATCAGAATCTTGTAGATAACACATGTAGGTAGGTAATTTAGTCTCCATAACCTTTTAACACTGCCCTGAGGAGCTATACAGCAACCGGTGATCCTATTCTGTGAAGCTTTATCTTCAAACCATATAAGTAAAGTCCCTTCCCTTTACATGGCACATATTTTCAATCCACCAGCAAATTATTTATTTCCAGAGTTATGCAATGAGGATCTGATAGTCTTTTCTGGGAAAGAAGTATTAGTGGTGCCTAGTGACAGCTAGGCAGCAATACTTTTTTTTTAACAACATTTTTTATTGACAGCATGTTACACAGATAATGCCAAGTATACATATTTTAAGACACTTATTATCCACACAACAAGTTAAAGGAGAAGTCTGGCAATTTTTTTTATGTTTTGTATTGCCCCCCCAAAAGTTATACATATCACCAATATACACTACCGTTCAAAAGTTTGAGGTCAAATTGAAATGTCCTTATTTTTGAAGGAAAAGCACTGTACTTTCCAATGAAGATAACTTTAAACTAGTCCTAACTTTAAACAAATACACTCTATACATTGCTAGTGTGGTAAATGACTATTCTAGCTGCAAATGTCTGGTTTTTGGTGCAATATCTACATAGGTGTATAGAGGCCCATTTCCAGCAACTATCACTCCAGTGTTCTAATGGTACAATGTGTTTGCTCATTGGCTCAGAAGGCTAATTGATGATTAGAAAACCCTTGTGCAATCATGTTCACACATCTGAAAACAGTCTAGCTCGTTACAGAAGCTACAAAACTGACCTTCCTTTGAGCAGATTGTGTTGCTGGAGCATCACATTTGTGGGGTCAATTAAACGCTCAAAATGGCCAGAAAAAGAAAACTTTCATCTGAAACTTGACAGTCTATTCTTGTTCTTAGAAATGAAGGCTATTCCATGCGAGAAATTGCTAAGAAATTGAAGATTTCCTACAACGGTGTGTACTACTCCCTGCAGAGGACAGCACAAACAGGCTCTAACCAGAGTAGAAAAAGAGGTGGGAGGCCGTGTTGCACAACTAAGCAAGAAGATAAGCACATTAGAGTCTCTAGTTTGAGAAACAGGCGCCTCACAGGTCCCCAACTAGCATCTTCATTAAATAGCCGCAAAACACCAGTGTCAATATCTACAGTGAAGAGGTGGCTGCGGGATTTTAGGCTTCAGGGCAGAGTGGCAAATCAAAAGCCATATCTGAGACTGGCCAATAAAAGAAAAAGATTAAGATGGGCAAAAGAACACAGACATTGGACAGAGGAAGATTGGAAAAAAGTGTTGTGGACGGATGAATCCAAGTTTGAGGTGTTTGGATCACAAAGAAGAACGTTTGTGAGACGCAGAACAAAGAAAAGATGCTGGAAGAATGCCTGACGCCATCTGTTAAGCATGGTGGAGGTAATGTGATGGTCTGGGGTTGCTTTGGTGCTGGTAAGGTGGGAGATTTGTACAGGGTAAAAGGGATTCTGAATAAGGAAGGCTATCACTCAATTTTGCAACGCCATGCCATACCCAGTGGACAGCGCTTGATTGGAGCCAATTTCATCCTACAACAGGACAATGACCCTAAACACACCTCCAAATTGTGCAAGAACTATTTACAGCAGAAGCAGCAGCTGGTATTCTATCAGTAATGGAGTGGCCAGCGCAGTCACCAGATCTGAACCCCATTGAGCTGTTGTGGGAGCAGCTTGACCGTATGGTACGCCAGAAGTGCCCATCCAACCAATCCAACTTGTGGGAGCTGCTTCTAGAAGCGTGGGGTCCAATTTCTCCAGCTTACCTCAACAGATTAATAGCTAGAATGCCAAAGGTGTGCAAGGCTGTAATTGCTGCAAAAGGAGGATTCTTTGACGAAAGCAAAGTTTGATGTAAAAACAATGTTATTTCAAATACAAATCATTATTTCTAACCTTGTCAATGTCTTGACTCTATTTTCTATTTATTGCACAACGTATAGTGGTGAATAAGTGTGACTTTTCATGGAAAACACAAAATTGTTTGGGTGATCCCAAACTTTTGAACGGTAGTGTACACTTATTACGGGAAATGCTTATAAAGTGCTTTTTCCCCTGCACTTACTACTGCATCAAGGCTTCACTTCCTGGATAAAATGGTGATGTCACAACCCGACTCCCAGAGCTGTGCGGGCTGTGACTGCTGGAGAGGATGATGGCAGGGGGACACTGAGGGACACAGGGCACTGGAAGGACACTGAGCATCCCTCTGCCATCATCCTCTCCAGCAGCCACAGCCGGCACAGCTCTGGGAGTCGGGTCGTGACATCACCATTTTATCCAGGAAGTAAAGCATTGATGCTGTAGTAAGTGCAGGGAAAAAAAGCACTTTATAAGCATTTTCCGTAATAAGTGTATATTGGTAATTTGTATAACTTTTGGAGGGCATTACAATACTTTAATAAGAATTTTCGCCGGACTTCTCCTTTAAAGTTTCTGTCTTGTTGCAAAAAGATGGAGACACAAGAGCTTTTCAAGAAATATTCCTCTGGCCAATAATCTGGCCAGTGTAAAAATGACAGCAATCAGCCGAGGGCCAGGAAAATGCCCGGTCCTGATCGTCCCCATAGAACATGCTTTAAAATTGATTGTTATCAGCTGCACATCTTCCTGTGTAAACAGGGGATGTGAGGATGAAATCGATAAAAGCAAATTGACACTTTCCAAATCACATAGCAGTACATACTTACCTTGTGCGCTGCTGCTGTGATTTGGCATCCTCTTCTCTACTTGTTTGCAGCCTGTGGCAGACAAATCTTTCAGTGTAAAAGGACCTTAAAGTGTTTCAAAAAACTTAGAGACATTTGTCATAGAGACATATCAAAAGCTTTGATCGGTCTGGATGGGAGTGTTCAGACCTGTACCAGTCAGGAGAACAAGTCGGGAGAAGACACGCTGCAGCATGTCCACTCTCTGCTCTGTATTAAAAAAAAGAGTCAGGCTTATAATGGTGCTCTATGGAGCCTGACTCTTTTTTCTTAGACAGAGTGGGGAAAGGATGCGAGGAGAGGATGTGCTGCACCGCAGTCCTCTCCTTGCTCATTCTCCTGATCGGTACTCAGACCCGGACTGATCAAAACTTTTGACATGCCATGTCAACAGGTACACTTTAAGTTGAACATAAGATCTTCAAAGGATATGAGTTTGATGTGCATCAGGTTGTCAGCAGTACTTATTGGTGGAACAATCAGTGACTATTGCTCTTTGCAATATTACATTTAAAATAAGTTTCCCTAATTCACATTACCCAACTCTTGTTCTGGTTGCTTAAAAATGAGCTTAATCATACTAACAGCCTCTAAATGTTTATGGAAGCAAACTCTTACTCCTTTTGCAACAGAGCTTATTAACAGGATACAAGATATAAGGAGACTTGAGTACCTATCACCAGGGCCGTAGCTAGAGGGGGGGCAAAGGGGGCAGCTGCCCCTGGCGCCGAGACCAGGGGGGGGCGCCATCACAGGGAGCAGAGAGAGAGGATCACAGTGGATGAGGCAGCCTGGAAGCCTCCAGCCCTCTGTCAGTGTGAGGAGGCAGGGGACGATTTTTACTTCATCAAAAGAGGTATTTACCATACTGTATTGTCTCCTGGCTGCTGATTAGCTATAATTTGCGCAAAATTGCGGCATTTTTACCGCAATTTTGCGCAAACCAGGCCTAAACAGCAGCCAGGAGACAGTAGAGCAAAGAGATGGTGAAGGACCTTTACATGTGACTATGATGTCACCGCAGGTCCTGTATGTATACTGCACTATGGCGGAGGAAGAAAGAAGATACGGGTGTGTGGAAAGGGGAGGACAATCAGGGGTGCACAGTTTGGGGAGGGGGGGGTGAAGGGTGCCTATTGTGGAGTGAGGAGGGGGCAGGGGGTACAGGGTGACACCAGTCTGGGATGGGGGGAGACACAAAAGAGAGTTGGGGTCCAGTGTTTATTTAGGGGTCTGGCTGTACATTTTTCTATACTTAACCACTTAAAAACTGCCCTCTCCAAATATAAATCACATTGATATAAACCTCACCTACTGCAGTGGTAGGGAAGCTTGGCTCTCCAGCTGTTGCAGAACTACAACTCTCATCATGTCTGGACAGCCAAAGTTTTAGCTATGACTGTCCATGTATGATGAGAGTTGTAGTTTTGCAACAGCTGGTAAGGCAAGGTTCCCTATGCCAATCTATAAAGCACCTGTACCTGTATATACAGTGACCATTATATTTTTCTAAATTATTTCTATTTTGAATTTGGTGAGGTTATACCTTACTGGAGGTATTACTGCTGTTGTCTCTGCCGCTGAGTGGAGGTGATCGAACAATCCGTAAAATCCTAGGTTCTATAGAACTCGAACATTCACAAACCTGCCGCATTAGATTGCTGATGCCTGCCTGGTCCGTGGGGGAGGAGAAGAGTGCCCGAGTACTAGGGAATAGGCTGAATCCCGGAATTCCAGTCAGTACCTCGGCAGTCTCCTCCTTCCCCACGGACTGGGAAGGCATCAGCAATCTAATGCGGCAGGTTCGTGTGTGTTCGAGTTCAATCAGACCTAGGATTTCCCGTGGTTTGATCGATTCTACTGCTGAGCATACCTGTGCATTAAGAGACCGCACCACAGAATTACATTACACTGGAGGTCACACTGGAGATAGATCAGGAAACTTCGCCTCCTAATTCACAGGTACGGACAGCAAAGAGCGGAGACAACGGCGTCTCCTCAGGTACAGACGGCAGGGAGCGGAGACAACGGCGCCTCCTCAGGTACAGACAGCAGTGAGCGGAGACAACGGCGCCTCCACAGGTACAGATAGCAGGAAGCGGAGACAACGGCGCCTCCACAAGTACTGACAGCAGGGAGCGTAGACCACGGCGCCTCCTCAGGTACAGACAGCAGGGAGCGGAGACAGCGGCGCCTCCATAGGTACAGACAGCAGGGAGCGGAGACAACTGCGCCTCCTCAGGTACAGACAGCAGTGAGCAGAGACAACGGCGCCTCCACAGGTACAGATAGCAGGGAGCGGAGACAACGGCGCCTCCACAGGTACCAGGTACGGACAGCAGGGAGCGGAGACAACGGCGCCTCTTCAGGTACAGACAGCAGGGAGCGGAGACAACGGCGCCTCCATAGGTACAGACAGCAGGGAGCGGAGACAACGGTGCCTCCTCAGGTACAGACAGTAGTGAGCAGAGACAACGGCGCCTCCACAGGTACAGACAGCAGGGAGCGGAGACAACGGCGCCTCCTCAGGTACAGACAGCAAGAGTGAAGACAATGGCGCCTCCATTAAGGTATTCAGGGACCAAATTTTAAATGGGAAAAATGGAATTACTTTAAATAATGCTGATTGAGCCCAGAGCTGCCTGATAATCATTCTTCATAGAAACATTCCAGGTATACAGTACAGTAAATATGACATTATTTATCCTATATTGTGAACACTGCACGAATCGCTCATCTAAACTTCATTAAAAAAAAAACAACATATACTGTATATGTTATATACCAGCAGTGAAAGGACGACATGGGCCCCCCTGTGCTTACTGTGCCCACCGGGGGGGGGGGGGATCAAAAAATTGAATCTTTGCCCCGGGTGCAAGAGACCCTAGCTACACCTCTGCCTATCAACCTCTAATGACAACAGAGTTGAGAAATTTAAAAAGTATGGTCAATGTGGGATACTTATTACGAACTCTTCCAGGCTTCGGCATGTGATTCCACGAATACACTCAGTCTGGTCCCCTAGTGTGTCCATCTTGTCTTTGTCTTTTGTCTTAGTGTTCCCTGGTTTTGCTCTAATTTGTTTTAATTCTTAATACCTGAATACTGTTTAAGTAATTATAATTCATTGTAGCCATACCCACTATGATGACACATAACATTTTATTGTATAGGTTATATTTAATTTGTTTAACTTCACACCTTAGTGTATGTTTTGGATTTTGGCACCAAATAACGGTTCACAATGTTGATCTCGTAATCCTTTCTCAATTCAGTGTGATAGTTCCATGATGAACGTTTTCATTACGTTTTGTCTCTATTGTATCTGATATTTTCTAGATGACTAGCTAACTTTGTTTAAAATCTGTTACTGAAAAATGGAAAAAATAATCAATTTATTAAAAAAATGTATCTTAATCATAAAGGTAACTGACCAGTGTAAATTGCCTTAACATGGAATGTGCATAGTATAGATATAAAAGGTACATTAGTACATTAAAGTAGATTAACTTTGACTGTATAAATTCAATCTATTTCTGCATATTTGTACACTTATATACCTTGGGGGAAATGGGCTGTGTGTGTCACTTATAAGAAAAATGAAATTTATCTCAGCCAAATCAATTCTGAAATCTGAAGACTGTCTTCAAATTTTTTCAAGATCTGCAATACATGGAATATAAGTCATATACTTTGTTTCACTTTGAGCTATGTTGTCACTTGTTTTACAAGTCTGTTTGCTCAGGGAGGGTAAAGTGCATAGGATAATGGGTAGTTAATGCACTACACTATGCAAAAGTACCATATTTTCCGGCGTATAAGACAACTGGGTGTATAAGACGACCCCCAAAGCACCACTCTACTATATCTTTTTTCTATATCCCGGACACCTACAGTTTGCTCTGACATCATACAGTCGTCGCCTATGGCGGGGATGTGGCCGCTTTTAAGCTCCCCACCATATGCGGCGAGCGCAGGTTCTCCAGTCCAAAGTTTTTCACCACCCGTCCTATAAGACGACCCCTGTCATAGAAGATGACCCCTGACTTTTGAGAAGATTTTCCTGGGTTTAAAAGTAGTAGTATATGCAGGAAAATACTGCACTTTCACTTGCACATTATATACTTTAATATAGCCACTTAGTATGTATGTAAGTACATCTTACCCATTGTATTTAAATAGCACTATGAATCTATATTTTTTTTACAAAATGCGTATTTTGTCTTCTCAGTAATAATAAAACTGGATTTTCTAGCTGCTGTATTTTGTTTTTTAATATGTGCTACATGTTGTAACGCCCGGAGTAGTGGATCCACTGGACCGGCACCAGCGATGGCACTAACCTCACCAGGGAGCGGAGTCTAAGGGGCCGCTGGTTTTCACCAGAGCCCGCCGCAAGGCGGGATGGACTTGCTGCGGCAGGCGACCCCCAGGTCGCTACCCCTGGCTTGGTTGCTGGTGTCGGCAGGCGAGGCGTGGCAGGAGATGGCACAGGCAATAGTCTGCAGATGAGAGAGCACGCGACAGGCTGGACACGGGAACAGGTGGAGTGACAGGGGAGCAGGAACCAGGAACGGGGACTTGGGACCAGGTAACGGACAGGACTCAGGAACAGGGACTTGGGACCAGGTAACGGACAGGACACAGGAACAACAGGGAGCTGGGCCAAACGCTATGGGAAGCATGTAGAGGCTCCAACACAGGGGACAGGGCATGCTGGGATTTATAGGGGAGTGATTAGGTGCAACTACCAATTAGGAGCGCACTGCCCCTTTAAATCTGAGACAGCCGGCGCGCGCGCGCCCTAGGAGGCGGGGACGCGCGCGCCGGCCGGCACAGCGGGAGACAGGAGCGTGGAGAGGTGAGGCGCCCCCCGGGGCCGAGGTGATAGCAGCGCCGGGTCCCCGACTATGGACACCGGCTGCTGCATGGGGCAGGAAGCGGTCGCGGCGGCGGCCCGGAACGCGGGACGCCGCCGCGGCCGTGACAGTACCCCCCCCCTTTGGCCTCCCCCTCTTTCTTGCCTGCAGATGGCACAGGAAGCCACAAAGTCTTTGACATCTTGAAACAGACTAGGCCACCAGTAGTGGCGAGAGATCCGTTGGCCGGTCTTACGGACTCCAGGGTGCCCGGCCTCCAACGAGGAATGACCCCACTTCAAAATACCTCTTCGAAGCGCAGGGTGAACATGAGTCTTTCCGGGGGGTACTCTCTGAAGCGAGGAGGTGACGACTGGTGCTAGGCGATCAGGCGGTAAAACATGGCAAGGGACTGTGGGTCTGTGGACGAGGACCTTCTGTAAGTTCTCCCGGTGGTGAGAGGACACGACCTTAGTCTTGGGTACGGAGAGAGGGTACACCTCGGCAGAGAAGGCATCCGCCGAGTCTTGGTCTTCTGCCGGTAGGTCGGGTAGAGGCTTGGCTGGGACAGGAAACGACATAGTACACTTGGTCTGAGGTGACCTGAGACACTGGTTGGAACAGTCCTGACCCCAACTGAGAATCTCCCCGGTTCTCCAGTCCAGTTGAGGGGCATGTTCTTGCAGCCACGGGAGTCCCAGGAGGACCGCGGGGGAAGAATGGGGCAGGACGTAGAAGGATATCTCTTCTTGATGTAAAGGACCCACCTGGAGGACTAAAGGTGCGGTCTGGTAGTACACACGGTCGGTAAGAATTTCGCCTGTGACCGAGGAGATAGACAGGGGCCTGGCTAGTCGGGTCACGGGTAGCCGCCATCTTTGGACCAATGTTGCCGCAATAAAACTGCCTGCTGACCCAGAATCGAGGAAGGCAGTAGTCTGATGATTTCGTCCTGAGAGAGTCCGGATGGAAACTGGCATAGACAGACTTGGAATGGTGGCATTCACACCTAGGGACACCTGTCCCACCGGACCTAGGTGCGAGCATTTTCCGGATGTTTGGGGACGTAGGGGACATCCCAGCCGGAAGTGATCGGAACCACCGCAATAGAGACAGAGATTCTGCTCCAGGCGCCGGATTCTTTCATCAGGCGTCAGGTGAGCCCGTTCCACCTGCATAGGAATCTCAGGAGAGGGTTGGGACATCGAAAGGTCAGGATTCTGGAAAACCGGCGCCAGCTGGGGATGGCGACGGGAACGGGTTAGTAAATGTTCATGCCGAACCTCCTCCTCCCTCTCCGAAAAACGAGTATCAACTCGGGTGGCCAGTAGAATGAGTTCGTTCAGGGAGGTAGGCAGGTCTCGGGCAGCGAGCACGTCTCTCACACGACTAGACAGGCCCTTCTTGAAGGTGGCCAATAGGGCGGCCTCGTTCCAGTCCAATTCGGCTGCCAGGGTGCGGAACTGGATGGCGTAGTCACCAACAGAGGAGCTGCCTTGAGAGAGGTTGAGGAGAGCAGTCTCGGCTGAAGAAGCACGGGCAGGTTCCTCAAAGACGGAGCGAAACTCGAATAGGAAGGCCCGGAGATTGGCTGCAACTGGATCATCACGGTCCCACAGTGGCGTGGCCCAGGCCAGGGCTCTACCTTCTAATAGGCTGATGATGAAAGCCACTTTAGAGCGCTCGGTGGAAAACTGACTACTCAAAAGTTCAATGTGCATGGTGCACTGAGTCAAGAATCCTCTGCACAACTTAGAGTCCCCAGAGTACTTGCTTGGGAGGGCCAGTCGGAGTGAAGAAGAAGCGTCAGGAGGTGGTGTGCGCTGGGCAGTAGTCTGCTGCTGTAAGGCGGCAGTGAGTTGCTGGATCTGCTGTGACTGCTTCTGGATTTGTTGCGCCTGCTGAGTGACCACTCTGGCGACATCACGGAGATCAGGCACCTCGCCGGGATCCATGGTTGGAGCCTACTGTAACGCCCGGAGTAGTGGATCCACTGGACCGGCACCAGCGATGGCACTAACCTCACCAGGGAGCGGAGTCTAAGGGGCCGCTGGTTTTCACCAGAGCCCGCCGCAAGGCGGGATGGACTTGCTGCGGCAGGCGACCCCCAGGTCGCTACCCCTGGCTTGGTTGCTGGTGTCGGCAGGCGAGGCGTGGCAGGAGATGGCACAGGCAATAGTCTGCAGATGAGAGAGCACGCGACAGGCTGGACACGGGAACAGGTGGAGTGACAGGGGAGCAGGAACCAGGAACGGGGACTTGGGACCAGGTAACGGACAGGACTCAGGAACAGGGACTTGGGACCAGGTAACGGACAGGACACAGGAACAACAGGGAGCTGGGCCAAACGCTATGGGAAGCATGTAGAGGCTCCAACACAGGGGACAGGGCATGCTGGGATTTATAGGGGAGTGATTAGGTGCAACTACCAATTAGGAGCGCACTGCCCCTTTAAATCTGAGACAGCCGGCGCGCGCGCGCCCTAGGAGGCGGGGACGCGCGCGCCGGCCGGCACAGCGGGAGACAGGAGCGTGGAGAGGTGAGGCGCCCCCCGGGGCCGAGGTGATAGCAGCGCCGGGTCCCCGACTATGGACACCGGCTGCTGCATGGGGCAGGAAGCGGTCGCGGCGGCGGCCCGGAACGCGGGACGCCGCCGCGGCCGTGACACATGTATGTGGACTTGATAAGGATTATATTCAACGTCTAAGCTGTCTAGTCAACCTGATTCTCTCAATAGTCGCATACTGTATTTGTTTTCTTTGCTGCTGTGAATATACATCAATAAAGAGTAAAATCTTGATTGTTAGAACTTTTATAGTATGTTAGCATTGGTAAATATGTTGTATGTCATGTATAATAGTGACTTCTTTCCAAACAGTGATTGTGATGGAAATTTTTGAAAAAATATTGGAATGTTCAGGTTGAGGCAGTATGTAGAGGACGCTTATGATTGTATTATTGTGCATGAACATATAAGCGTTCTTCTCAGTATAATTTGAGAGAATCATAATTTACATGGCCCTGTGACAGAGTACATGAATGGTAGTACAGTTTATATAGCAAATAATACAGTGTTGTAATTGATAATCAATATAATATTTGGTCACAATAGAATGTGTTTAAGCAACTGCATAATGTTCTGTAACTACAAGATAACTCTGTGCTACTACACTATGTTTTTCTGTTAAAGGGCACTGTAATTACTATTATTGCTATGATAGTGTGGTTCCTATCGCTCCTTTTTGGCCACAGTTGATGATAATGTTACAATGGCACTTTGGCTTGCACAGTCATGAGAGCACTGGCTGTTAGAGAATTGCATTATATTCTTCTGTCATTTTAAACAGAACCATGCTTTAGTAGAAGTTGACTGTTAGTAGCATATATAAATCAAACACTGTACGTCAAGATTGAAGTTATACACTGGGTGCAAATGGTCTGGGCTATGTAGACAAATTATGAGCCACTTAAAATGTCTTCCATACTGGTACTTGAGGGAGTGATTCTTTTAAGACCCCTATACACCTTTCACCTTCGGTGAAAGAATATTAGACAATTACATAAAATATAATTCTGAAATATATGAGCTTTTGTATATGCAAGGCAGTGATCCACGTGAACATTGATTATATCACTGTGCAAGGCAAGGTACAAGACAATTATAATGTATATGTTTCGTTCCAGGACTTGTGTAAGAGGAAGTAAAGCCAAGATCACTAAAATAATTGGACCCTATGATGATATCATTACACTTAAAGATTTTCACCCTTATGGTTCTTCTGATAAAATGGACAGTGATGGCTCAGCTAGAAGGTATGGCAAGCAAGTACATTTGATAGATACAAACTCCTAAAGAGAATTAATGATGCAAAAATTGTTGTTACAGCTACGAATAAGCTCCTATTTACCCCACAGCACTATGTCCGGGCATAAAATTAAATGCTATTAGTGTTATTTATATCAGTGCTTCTCAAACTTTTTCTAGTGGAGCCTCACCCAACAGACCAAGGCAATGCCTGGGCCTCACCAGACTGACCAAGAGGGTGCCTGGGCCTCACTATCTGTGATAAAAGTCCATTTAAAAGCTGAAAATACTGCTAGGGCTACCTTTCACCCATCTCCCAAGCTCTATATACTAATAAATTAAGTACAAAATAAATTAATAATGTTGCTAAAATTGAGAATTCTGCAAACAGCAAAAGGACTGTGCAGATCATAGTTACTTTGTGAAAACTGCCTCCCCAGCTGGCCTTAACCAACAACTAGGGGGCGCCTCACTGGTGGGGCCCACCTCACACTTTGAGAAGCACTGACTTATATGACCCAAAAAACTTTACTTTTTAAAACTTACTCATCTAGTCATGTGGGTACTTCAGAGCTCCTAACTAGTAATGGCTGGCAGGAAATCTTGCCGGCAATCATGCCTTTCTGGGAGTGTAAGCATATTGGAGCTGGCAGCGTCACAGGGGCCGTCCCTGAGTATGGAGGAATGCAGCAGTGGCGGCTGTTACTTTTAGATGTCATGTAATAAAAAAAGCAAGTATCAGTAATTTTCCTAAGTAAAAGCAAATATATCATTAAAGGGGTAGTGCGGCGGTAAGCAATTATTTACAGAATAACCTCATGAACTACCTGGGATTAATATTTATGTGCTGGTTTTATGCCACAAAAGGGGATTGTGTCACACTGGGGGCCGGTTGGCCCACCTCCAGTGCTTTAGGTGGGCCCGGTGCCCAGTAATAGAATGGCACTGTGCACAGGAACCAGGCCGGGGTTTATAAAAAGGCCTGTGGCATCGCTGCACTGCTGCTGGTCTATTCATGTAATAAACTTAAAGCAATGTACCTGATGGTACATTCGCTTTAAAGTGTGTTAGACACAAATAACAGTATAAGAGTATATAACAAATGAATCTTTGACTATTTCCATCACTGTAGTGGCTAAATGGTAACAGTACTGTGCTCCTGTAATATTTTCATTATACATCATTTCCCTGTATACTTCTGTGTTTTACACTTCTGTGTTTTCATTAACATAGATTGTAGATCCGCAGAGGCCGCAGACATTGTGTTCCTTGTGGATGAGTCTTGGAGCGTAGGAGAAGACAACTTTCAGATTATCAAAGACTTTATTAGAAGTATGATAAGCTCTTTTCAGAACACAGACATACTTGGAAAGGAAGGAATACGATTTGGTGTCGCAGTTTATGGAGATTCTCCAAGGTAACATATTACATCAGAAATATACACTCAGTAGTTGCCATTATTCACGGCCATTTTTCCTTCTTTTAACTCACTCCATTGAATACATGTACATGAATAAGACACTGCTACACAGATGCACTGATGCCCTTATAGCCTCCATGCATAAAATTACTACTCTTAGGGGGGAATTTAACATCTACGCAGTTGTTTTATGCAGGTCTTGGTTCACAAAACGCATGTTTTTTTAATGTACACAAAAATTTGGTCGACCCTGTTTTTGTGTATGTTAAAAAAAGGAACGCGTTTTAATAGTTTTTTTTTTATATAATGGAAGTCAATGGAAAACTGATCAAAACAAGATTTTTTACAAAAACAGATGAAAAAAATGGATTGCAAAAACAGTGTGAACCCAGCCTTATTACTCACACTGTGCATATTCTTGCTTTCCTAGTGCAAAATTTATTATTAGACAAACATGCATTGATAATTTTTGGCAAAAAATTTTTGTCTAACATTTTGTCTAATAAAGTACACTAGTCTAGCAGTGAAGTGTCGCTGTGAAATATTATGCGCAAATTTAAAAAAAAACACACACATGATAAATTTAACATAAACTTCGATTAATCACACACCATGACCCCTCCTACGCTCCATTGTGTGCACTGACAGGTTTTCTGCATGTCAGTTTCTTGCAGCACCGATAGGGATCCCAGACGGAGTGTATACTATGTGTATACACTCCAGCAGGGATTCTATAAAGGGCAGCACTACGTAAGTTACGTATTAATCACGGCGGTTGTTGCAAATCGGCAACAACGGCTGTGATTATTACGTAACTTACCAAGTGTGATCATAGCCTAAACGTGTACTTTAGGTGAATATCTAAAAGAAAGTTTACACAAGATACTGTGTGTTACTTTTAACTGTTATAAGTTGCATTATATCCATTTATTCACACAATCCTAGGATGAGCATTGAATTATCAGATTATGAAACTATTCAAGAGGTTTTGTTGGCACTCCAAAACGTTGCATACAAAGGAGGGAACACAAAGACAGGAGAAGCCCTTGCCTTTTTGGCAGATCGGGTATTTAACCCATCCATTTCTAGAGAAGATGTACCAAAGGTAAGGAGATACAGCAGTATTTTCTAGATTGAATTAAACTGTGCTAAGTAGAAATGTATGTTGTAAAAGCCAAGCTTTTCACAATTACAGACGTATTTTGACCTCAAAATTTCATTGTGTGAACATAGACTTACATTGTGTGCATAGACTAACATTTTTCTGTAGACTTTAAAGGACAAGTGCCATGAAAAACTTTTTCCCAGTAATTGAAGCACATTACAAAGTTATATAACTGTGTAATATGCTTCAATCACCTATCTGCCTCCCTTCCCTGTCTTTTCCCCCCTCCACCCCCCCCACCAGGAAGTGTCCTGACTCACACAGACCTGATTACTGTCGTCACCGTCACCAGGCAGCTCCTTCTTGTGAGGATGAGTCATCAGCAGGAGGGCTGCTCTAGGTCCTGTCACACCAGCCTCCCCCTCCCCCTCCTTGTCAGGTGACTCTGCTTGCTCAGCTTATCTTCTCTAGTGACATGACTCCTTCACTGAGTCCACCGCAGCAGGAGAGAGGGTATGAGGGGAGGGGGGAGCTGCCTATGTGCCGGAGTCAGTCGGAGGGAAGATAAGCAAGTGAGATGTGACAAGTGATGGCTTGCAGTTGTTCAGCCAATGGAAGCTGAGCAAGCCTGTCACCTGACAAGGCAGGGGAGGGGGGAGGCTAGTGTAACAGGAGAAGGAGCTGAGAGAAGAGCTTGGTGACGGTGACGACAGTCATCAGGTCTGTGTGAGTCAGGACACTTCCTGGTGGAGGGGGGAAAAGACAGGGAAGGGAGGCAGATAGGTGATTGAAGCATATTACAGAGTAATATAACTTTGTAATGTGCTTCAATTACTGGGAAAAAGTTTTTCATGGCACTTGTCCTTTAATGTAGCACATTATTAGATTTAAAATATGGCTGCCTATTTTACTGTAGTATTTGTCTTTTACTTTACTGTGTGTGTGAACAAAGCCTTATACAGCTCCTGTTAAAATTAATAATAATAATAATAATAATCTGCATCTGTCTTGGGCTCTGTACACACACCGCCAGAATGATCACCGTTTTTATTGGATGAATGTCATTTAGCAGCAAATAACGTCTGTTACTTTATAACAGCCCTTATAATACAAATAAAGCCAGCATCATTTTGACAGTCAGGTAATGTATGATGCTGCAAGGGCTGCAAGGACATCGGTAACTATGTCCTTGCAGCCCTCGCTCAACGATCATCGGGCCGTGGAATAGGCCCAGTAAACGAGCTGCGATCTAGCAGATCGCCGCTCGTTTACATCGTTGATCGGGCCCTCCTCGACCCGTGGAATAGGACCCTTGGGTGTACAATTTAGACTGGTGCAAACTGCCCACAGCAACCAATCACAGCTCCTCTTTCCTTTCACCAGAGCTGGAAGCTGAGCTGTGATTAGATGCTGTGGGCAGTTTGCACCAGTCTAAATTTTACACCCTTTGATAAATCTCCCCCTTAGTACTTTAGGCTGTGTTCATGCATTTTCATTGCACTTTAATGGCTTTACTGCATCATTTAATTGCCATCCAGATGCTTTTTATTGCATAACTGCTATGAAACTCCAACATGTGCAAACATATCCTTAGTGACCAAACCAATTTGGGCCTTATTGCCTAAACAGGTTTTTTTTCATTGTCGTATTCTAAAAACTATTATTATGTTTTATTTTATAGCTTTTATGTTATTGTCTACTGTATACTGCAGACCAGACCTCAGAATGCCTGGCAACATCATTCCTAATGATGGCAGGAGCTCCAAAACTGTTTAAATCTTCACGCTACTGTACTGAAACAGTGTGTCAGTACAGTAGCTTAGATATTTAAACAGTTTCTGAGCTCCCGACAAGTTACTAAAATAATGCTTCAGGTATTTGAAGTCTTTGGGATCAAGTAGAAGTCAATGGTAACAGGATTCCACAGGATAGGCTTTGTGTTGCCTCCTTTTTGAAAGAAACCTTTCTAATAACCTTTCTGTAATCCTGAAAAACAGTACGTTTCAACAGGATGGCGAAATGTGGTGTGAAAAGGCTGCCCCCCCCCCCTCCAAGATGGAGAACGTGTATGGGGATAATGTCTTTTTATGCAAGAAAGTACATGACCACTGTAGGCTTGTTTACTGGATGCACGTGAACAAAGAATCACCACAGGGGTTTTGGAGAGGGAAAAAAATGGCCATGACTATCCTGCCAGAGGCAACAGGTCATTAATATTATGCGTTCAGCTGGATCCCGTCCTAGCTTTAGCCTAAGGTCAGGAAGCTATTGAGAGTTACAGGGCATAACTTCAGTAACCTTTAAGACATTGATCAAGATCAAACAAATTGAGTCATCCGTTCTAACTGATGGCATCTTTCTAACTTTTATTTAGTGTTTAACTAAACATTTAATAATTTTCCTACACAGATTGTTTTGCTGCTGACGGATGGTAAATCTGGAGATGTGGTAGAAGATAAAGCCCAACGATTGCAGGATAGAGGAGTTACATTATTTGCTATAGGTTTGTGGACTTGATTTACTATGCTGCAATATATTAATTTAGCATCTAATTTGCAGCTTCTAATTGTGCATGCTCCCAGTAGTTGCTGAATTGACTTGGTTTACTCTGTTCTTTTAAATGGGTTATTAGGGTTATTAGCTGCTATCTTCCTGAAACAGCGTCACTCCTGTCCTCAGTTTGTGTGTGGCATTGCATTTTGCTTCCATTGATTTGAGGGGAATTGAGCTGTAATACTACACACAACCTGAAGATGAATAGCGCTGTTTATGGAAGAAAGATGTTACGTGTTTTCTGATCCTGGATAACATAAGGGGCAGATTTCTCTTTTGTGTTACACATTTATCCATGAAGGGGCCTCAGGGTAGAAAACATTTTCTGTTACTACAGCAATACTTCATACTGGCTTTATGATAACTTAATTCTTGTACTTGAGCTTGTCATTTAGCAGTTACATCAGGCAAATACTACATTCCTGTGAGAATCAGTAATAGAGATCAGCAAGAAGTGCAGGGGTAAATTAACAGTACCTAAGGCCATAGGCTTTGTCAAAAGTGTGGACCCCTTTGTCCTTTATCTTAGGCTTTCATATGCACAGCAAAATTTCACCTTTTGAAATACTAAATCCTAGGGCTATGTTCACACACTGTCTGTCTTGGCTGCTTAATGGCCATCTTTTAGAACAGCCATGATTTTAAGGCGAAATAATATTGTCAAGTGGGCAAAAAAAAAGTTGATGTGTGAACATATCCCAAAGGTGTTTTGTTGTTTCTTAGGGCCCTATTACACCAACAGATATCTGAAAGGTTATTTTACAGATTTTTTAAGCCAAAGCCAGGAATTGATTTGAAAAGTGGAGAAATCTAAGTCTTATGTTTACGACCTTTTTTCTGTTTATAGTCCGTTCCTGGTTTCGGCTGAAAAAATCTTTCAGATAATCTGTCAGACATCTTTTGGTGTAATAGGGCCCTTAGTCTGGCTTAAAGTGTCACTGTCATTAATTTTTTTTTTTTTTTTTGCAGAAATCATTAGTAAAGGACATTTTAGAAAACTTTGTAATTGGGTTTATTATCCGGAAAATGTATTTTTATCATGAAAAAGCAGTTTGAAGCTCTCCCCCCTGTCTCCATTGTTCTCTATGGAGAGGGGAGAGATAAGGCACCAAAACAAGCCAACAAAGAGTTAATTTACAGCTACATCACTGGCTATCTCCTCTGACATCAGCACTGACCTCTCTGACCCCTGAATAGCTTTCAGCGGCTCCCTGTGGTGTAATCCTTTGTTCTCTGCTCTCTGCTGCCGACTAATACCCTCCTCCCCCCTCCCCTCTCCATATCACAGACAGGATCTGACTGATGTAAAACAGTTGAGATTTCCTGATTCTGAGCAGTGGATGACAGAAAGAAAGGAGTGGGGGACCTGTCAAAAGGCTTTTTAAATGCAGATAATGGCATATTTGACTAATAAACCCAATTACAAAGTTTCTTAAAATCGCCTTAACTATTGATTTGTGCAAAAAAAATTAACTTTCAAAATCCAGAAGTAGATGTGATATAAAACAAGTTTGCAATATAATTTCATTATTTTTTGTTGTTATCATGCTGAAAAACAGAACTATACTTACCAGAAATCCAGGTCCAGTGTCCTGAAGGCAGATTTTCTGACTTGCGCTGATTGAAAAAAAGAGACTAAACACAGGAATTCCAGCCAATACAGAGAGTCTTACATCTGAACATCATTGGTCGGCAATTACAGCAGTAGATCTTGATCATTTGTGTACCCAGCTCCATTCCCCTCATTCTTCCTGATAGCATGGCAAGCTTAAAGGGAACCAAAGTATAAAGCTCCTGTGCAGCTTGCAGCACATACCAGCCGTGGCAGCAGCAGCAGCTGTATACCCATAAAAATGAGGTTTACCCCCTGTGTGTGGGAATGGTTGATTGACAGGGAGAGGCACCAGTAATGGGCCTCTCTGCCTGTCACTCATTCCCACCGAGTGTGCTGACAGGGAGAGAGCTGTGACTAGACAAGGCAGGGAGGCTCGCAGGGGGATTAAACTTTTTTGGGGTATAAAGCGGCAGCCACAGCCGATATGTGTCACGATTTGCACAGGAGCTTTATAAAGTGCTCCAGGGAACCGAATAAGCCCAGTTGGGCTGATTGGTTCCCTTTAAGTTGGTGTATTTGTATGTGTGGTATTTATACCGATACGGATACTGAATAAATGATGATGTTTTTAATGTTTTGTTATTATTTTGTAATTATTTGCATATTATTAACATGTCTATTGATCCTGTGATTTCTATAATTCTGTGACTTTTTCTTCAAGGTATTACAATGTTTAATGTTGTGTGTACTGTATATTTATTACATTGTTAAAATCCTTTATATAATTATTGAGACACATAATTTTGTCAAAGCTCAATCAGAATATTAAAAGGGAAATAGCGCTGTTGAAAGTTTGGTTTTAGTCTGTCATCATTTTGATTCCACTATTCATTTAATATTCACAAAATGCTGATTTCAATGCAATAGCACTAAGAAGGAAACAGCAGCTCTATGTCTAACCTCTTGTTTGTATTTTCCCTAGGTATAAAGAATGCCGACCAAAGGGAGTTAATGAAAATTGCATCTGACCCTAGTGAGGAACATGTTATCATTGTCAGTGACTATTGGTCTCTATTTGATATGCTACCCCGGATTGCAAGAAGAGTCTGTTTCACTGCCTCAGAGCCTCCAAGGCCAATTAAACAAATCATAGAAAGTGAGTCTAAATATTATATGGACATATATTTCAAATATTATATAATATATTATATAACAAATATCATAGACACATTCACATTCTATTGTCATGGTGCATCACCAGTATGTCAGGTTACTAGCCTAAAAATATTCTGATGCATACCAATGGAGGACCCATTAATTTAAATAGATTGAACATAGTCTGCTATTGACTACATGTTTCTGATTGTATGTTCTTTTGTATAGGTCATATTTGCTATAGTAAAGCCATAGGACACACCATAGATATGTCATGGTATATATCAAAACACATTTTCCCTGGCCCAGCACTTACCCCAAAACACAGTGGGGGAGATTTATAAAAAAAAATGGTGTAAAGTAGAAATGTCTTAGGTTACTATTACACGGAACGATAATTGGCCGAATTGGCCGGATTCGGCCGATTATCGCTCCATGTAATAAATGCAACGATCAGCCGATGACAACGATCATCGGCTGATCGTTGATATAGGTTAGACCTTATTTTCGTCAGGCGCCGACCGCGCACCGCTGCGTGTAATAGCGGTGCGTGGCCGGCGACTAACGATATACATTACCCATCCACATTTCAGGGCTGCTCCTGCTGTCCGCTTATCCCGGGGTCCCATGCGCGCTCTAGCTTCACAGCGGCCTGTCAGCTGATAGGCCGCTCAGCCAATCACAGGCCGCGGCGGTCCCGGCCTGTGATTGGCTGAGCGGCCTACCAGCAGACAGGCCACTGTGAAGCTAGAGCGCGCGCGGGACCCCGGGAGAAGCGGACGGCAGGAGCAGCCCTGGAACGTGGATGGGTAATGTATGCCAGTTTAGCAAGGGCTGCAAGGACATCGGTAACGATGTCCTTGCAGCTCTTGTCAAACGATTATCGGGCCGTGTAATAGGCCCAGTAAACGAGCAACGATCTAGCAGATCGGCGCTCGTTTACAGGTATTATCGGGCCCTGCTCGGCCCGTGTAATACCACCCTTAGATGCCCCTGACAACCAATCAGCTTCCACTTTTCATTCCTCACAGTTTCTTGGAAAATGAAAGGTAGAATCTGATTGGTTGCTACTACTTTACACCAGTTTGATAGATCTCCCCCAATGTGTATATGCATTATATCATATATCAAACATATCATTAGAAAATTTCAAGACAGTAATTATGAAACATCAGGAATGAAAGGGTAATCACTGTTACATCTACCTTTTAGGCACTGAATTTCTTCCCCACACCAGTATCCATATAGTTAGTGTCATAATTTGAATACAAACAGTTCTTACACGGGGGGGGGGGGGCAATTCTGTGGCTGAAGTATGCAAGGGAAAGGCACAGATTTTTGCCCAAACTGCCTGCTTTTCCCCAACATACACCCTGCACACCCATCAGGTAAGCAGGGCGAGTGCGTCGCGTTTCTGCGGCACTGTCTGTACTTTTCTATACTGTGCTATTGCTAGTATTAATGTACATTAAATTGTGTAAACAACCAGGAACAGGAGCATAAATTGATAGATTTTTTACTATTTTATTTGTAAAATATTCTATGATTCTCCCAGGTGATAAAATAATTGGTCCCCGAGATTTAATAGTAAGTGAACAGAATTACAATTCAATGCGTGTTACATGGAGCCCAGCCACAGGTGATGTAACAGGCTACCAAGTTATTCTGAATTCTCTGACATCTTCTGGCCGTCTTAATACAAATGACCAAAGACAGGTAAGCAGTGAAAAAAAAAATGTTAACCTCTGCTTTCTGTACAAAAGAAATACGTTTTTGCATGAGCAATGTTACTGGCGTGAATTTAAAAGAAAATGTAGCTATACTATATTTTATAAAAAAAATTCTAAGCAACCCAGGCCAACAAATACTGTGGAGGGGGTAAATAAAAGTTTGCTAGAATTTTGGTGTAAAATCTGTTAAGTATCAGTATTTTTAAACAAACCAGACTAAAAATAATTATTTAGCACTGTGCCTGGCAGATGGGTGGAGCTTAGCAAACAGTGGGCGTGGTTTTGCATTATAAATGGGAATTTTGGAATGTTTGCACATCCTTAATTGAAATTGAGGAGGGGCTGAATGAACATATTTGTAGGTATGGATTGTGGCTTTAAGGGGAATTGCCATCTGCAAATATATGGCATACACAGGATATGTCATGGATATTTAAAAAATGTGGGTCCCATTTCAGGGAACCACACCTTTCTAAAAAAACTGATGCCCCTAGCCTTCCTGGCCTACTTGTGGCTGCTGGAAGTGGTTGGGACGGTAAAAGATTGCTTGGTTTGTGCGAACAGTGTAAGCTACACTGTCTACACAAATCCAGAGTTACGGAAACAGAGTAGCTAGCAGTGCCTCTGGTGTATTCTGCGAGCTCCATAGACAATGAATGGATTGTCTAGTCTGTTAAAGACAAAGAAGCTAGGGCCCATCATGGAGATTGTGTGTGTGTGTGTGTGGGGGGGGGGGGGGGTCAAGACCCCCTTGATCTGACACTGTGGTTAGCAGATACATTCTTTTACCTCAGAAAACCCTTTTAATTGTAGGCCCTGATTTATCAAAGTATGTAAAATAGAAACCGGTGTAAACTGCTCATAGCAACCAATCACAGCTCAGCTTTCAGCTCTGGTAAATATTGGTTTCTACCTTACACATTTTGATAAATCCAAGCCCTGATATTAATTGCCAGAAATATCCCCAAAACAACTACTGGTCCTTAATGGAATAATAGGTTTACAAGTCAATTTTTTTATTCTTTAGATATATTGGGGGAGATTTATCAAACATGGTGTAAAGTGAAACTGGCTCAGTTGCCCCTAGCAACCAATCAGATCCACTTTTTCTTCCTCACAGACTTTTTGGAAAATGAAAGGTGGAATCTGATTGGTTGCTAGGGGCAACTGAGCCAGCTTCACTTTACACCATGTTTGATAAATCTCCCCCAATCTCTATGTTATTGTTTGTGCATATGCTGGTGTGATTAAATGTTTCTTTACCTGTTTTTTTATTAGATTACATTGGACAGTAACAAGCACACAGTTCTTATAACTGATCTGAAGCCTACTACTGAATATTTATTTACAGTTCTGGCCACATATCCAAATGTCATTGGGGATTCAGCAACCATTAGAGGGAAGACAAGTATGTGTTTCGGTTCTGCTTTTGTGTACATATGATTCAACCACTGTAAGAAATATCAATATTTTAGATTGGTTTGACATCTGCCTTTGACTCACCTCCTTAGTTGGGTTGTGGCATCAGAGAAACTGAAATAAACTGATCAGTATGAGTCCCTGTTTACGTAAAAAGGGTTCTTATTCAGATCAGCTGTGCTCAGTTATCATTTAGTTTGTAGAGGGTGAGCGGAGCAGAGAGAGTCAAATACAGATGTAAAACCAGCCTTGGTTCAGTTTTTTCTTTCTTTATCATATTCCTTATTACAAATAAAGAAAGAATTTAGCAATATGTTATACTTACCTCACACAAACCGGATTCGCAGCGATTTCACGCTGCGAGTTTTTAGTGAAATCTGCTGCGGATCCTGGTAATGTGAAATTGAATGGGTCACATACCCACAGCGGAATTTTTATTCCGCTGCGAGTATGTGACCCAGCCCCTTTAACCCCTTGCAGCACAGGCAGCACTGATTGGCTGATGGGGACTGATGGGAGACAGGAGCTTCACATCCAGACAAGCAGATAGTGTATGCTCCGGGCAGCAGACTGCGGGGGTTAAAAGGGCTGCGTCACATACTAGCAGCGGAATGAAAATTCCGCTGCGGGTATGTGTCCCATTCAACTTCACAGTACATGGGTTCGCAGCGGAGAGTTCATCATAAAGACGTGTGGAGACTCAAAGGCTATTCCTGCTCCACTGGAAATTCTGGGAAGAAAAGATAGGCAAAATAGCTCTCACACCTCTTAGAGAGGTCCCTTCAAGTCAAGTCTAACTCCATCTAGCAGGCTTAGAACATTGGCTGGGTAGCTATGCCACGCCAAATAATCTCTTCAAAAGAAAACACTTCTCATTTGCACACAGCTATTTTGGGGTTGTTGCCCTTTTTAGTGGAGAGCAGGGTGCTGGCTGGCTATTGAGAGGCCTATTGACTTGGGTCAAAGGGACACTAATTGTCCTTAAAGGGGTAGTGCACTCAAAAAAATTTTCTTTCAAATCAACTGCTGCCATGAAGTGCCAGAGATTTGTAATTTACTTCTATTAAAAAATCTCAAGCCTTCCAGTACTTATCAGCTACTGTATGCCCAGCAGGAAGTGGTATTATTTCCAGTCTGGACAGCAGGAGAGGTTTTCTATGGGGATTTGCTCCTTCTCCGGACAGTTCCTGACATGGACAGAGGAGGCAACAGAGAGCACTGTGTCAGACAGGAAAGAAAACACCACTTCCTGCTGGACACACAGCAGCTGATAAGTACTGGAAGGCTTGAGATTTTTTAATAAAAGTAAATTACAAATCTCTGGCACTTCATGGCAGCAGTTGATTTGAAAGAATTTTTTTTTTGGTGCACTACCCCTTTAAGAAGAGACTGTCATAAAGACGTGTAGAAACTCAAAGAATTGACATAGTAAGTGCTAATCATTATTTTGATATAGACAAATCCTTAAGGCCCTTATACATGGGCAATTGAGCATGTTTAGGACATTAAAGCATGAACGATCCTGGCAGCAAGATTAATTGAGCCTTATAAAGGCTTTGCAAATGAGGGTCAATCTATTAGATCAGTCCTCATCATAGCCAGCCTGTCGCCCTTACTTAGTTTCTAAAGCTTCCCTTGGGTCAGCCACACTGAAGGCACAAACTAATGTGTAAGCTTTGTTTCAACTACAGTAAATGGAAGTTAACAGGTGTTAATTAACTTTTACAAAAAAATATATAGCACTGACCCTTCCCCAAAAATCAGACAGCAAAAGGAGAGGTAAACATCACATAACTGCATCTCAATCAATTACAATATCATCAAAAAATGTTTTGTTTGGTTTTTTTTGTTTCCACTGATTCAATTTAAAAAGTGAAACACCTATATTATATAGAGTCATTACCAAGAAAGTGAACTTTTTTCTAGTGTTTATTTCTGTTAATGTTGATGAAGAAAAACCCAAAAGCAATTTTCGTGTACAGAAATCTTAATATATTGAGGGAAATTTATACTGTCATTTTAGATGCCAGACTGAACTCAAACTACATGATATTATGATTCACCAAGTATACTATGCCACAAACTGAAATCTACAGCAGCTATGAGCTGGATTAATTTACATTACATTACACTTATTAATTTTAATACACATTAATTTATGGTATATAGTATATTAAATCTGTCACACTGAAAGAAAGAACTAACTATATTGCTAATTTCCAATCCACTTTTTCATATAATTTTTGAAAAGTGATGAGATTGACACAAAAATGGCGAAAAGTAATTCATTTTGCACAATTATTGTTTGGGAGAAAAGAGTGAAACTTTTGTTCTCTAGAAAACTGGTGCACATGACTTATTTAATCCCACCATAGTATATAGTGTTGTTTTCTCACCATATCTAGGTCTCCAACAGAATTGTCTGCTAAGGCAACATTGCCCATTAATGATAATGAGGTTACTGCTTCCCCTGTCCAAGTGTAGACAGCAAAGGTAAAGCGCGGACTGCAGAATAGAGAATTATCTATTCTTTGGCCAATGATGCATACCTATTGTTATTGAAGGTGTACAGGCACCACTGTTTACAGGAACAGGAAATTCCTTCTTAATAAAGGGAATCCCTGCTCTAAACATGGTTGCCCACTCAACAGCAGAAAGCTTCTTCACCTGAGTGGGCTGTTTCTGTTCTGCTTCTGATCCAGAGGCATACACTGTATGCCTCCTGCTCAGTTTGCCAGGCAGGGGTTAAGTGGTGATGTTGTGCACAGCATCATCACTTAAACCCCTAAAAGAGACAGAACCCCTTTCAAAATGATTAGTGTTCTCTCATTTTTAGGAAGATGTCCCTTACCACTCTCGGCTTCTGCCTTTGTCTTTATCTGTACTGGAGGCTCTTCTGATGGTCAGCAGTACAGACACAGCCTGCTCAGGAACAGAAGCTTTCAACTCTTGAATGGGAAACCCTGTTTAGAGCTGGGACTCCTTTCATTATTAGGGGATTCCCAGCTCCTTTAAAGTAAGGAGCATTGCACAATGTGAATTGGTAATGCTACTTTACTTATGACAGCAATGAGGAATATGTGTGCAGACAGATTATCATACACCTTATTTACCCACAGAGCTAGCCCATGACATGTGACTTCCTTCATGGTCTATGTGCTGTCATCGTTGAAAGTAGGAAGTGGTCATAATAATGTTACTTGGCAGTGTACATTGAACCATAATTCAAATAACAATTTGTACACCATTATTTTCTTTTTGAGTTGTTACTATAATGGGATATAATCATTAAACTATTAAACACAATGGCCCAGATTTTTAAAGCTGAACTGTAATTGGTTGCTACAAGCAGTTTACACCCGTTTGTATTTTACATACTTTGATACATCTGGGTCAATGAGAACAGTTTTAAAAAAATTTTTTTATAATAAATTTTTTTTAATTTATGCTTATCTCTCACTTAAAGCTCCTGTGCCTCCTGTAACTAATTTCCGTGTCATAGAAGAGAGACTTTTTGGCTTAAAGGTTGGCTGGACTCCCCCGCTGGGAAAACTCGATGGTTACAAAATATATATTCCAAGATGTAAGTAATATTACTGGAAAGTACCTTAATGTATATTCATGAAGACATAAATACTTCAGAGGTGCGTACACTTTATCTGTCATGGATTAGTGAACCCTTAAACAATAAGGCAAATCTATCACCAGCTGATATTAGTAAATAAGCCAGTAAAAATATTACATTGTATAGATAGCCTACAGGGCAAGTAAAATCAGTTTGCACCAGTGACAAAATCATAACAGTTGCTATAGAGTTGCTATAAGTCATACTTTCTTTTGGAGATTCCAGAATTGGTTTCCACACCCTTTCAGATACCTTTTATTTTTTTGGCAAAAAGTTACAACGGTTATAATAGAGAGATATTGCTACTTTAGATTTTGATGTCTGTAGGTAAAGGATGGAATGAGAATTGTGCTTGTCTGTAAAATGGTTACATATAAATTTGTAGATTATTGGAGGAATTTATCGTTTCCCACAGTGGCAAAATAATGTAAAATGAAAATTTATCAAGACCAGTGTTTTACATGTCTTTCATAATGGTAATATGCAGTGTAATAAGGTATAGGGGGAAATGTTCTGAAAATGAACACTAGAATAAGGGTAAGAACGAGGAGTGAGGTCCCTGCTCGCATTCATGAGCTTACAGACTATTTGGAGGGAAGGATACCATCTGCAGACATCTGTTTTGTTATTGAAAGGCTTTATTACAATCGGTCTTTGTCAAACATACATACATTGTGCTGTGACGCAGCGCAGGCTTTAAAGCGGCACAAGATAAATAAAAACATCCATACAGTACAACAAACAGCATAGGTTCTCAACATTATACATCGTACCACACGCTACACTAACATTCCGGCATACATTTTACTAAAACAAAACAATAAAGCATTACAGACAGTGATAAGAGAAAGGGGGTGGGAAAAAAGGGGTAGGGAGGGGAAATCTCAGGCCCGAAGCTTTATTTAACCCCTTAAGGTCAAAGCCTATTTTCGTTTTTGCGCTTTTGCTTATTCCATTTTAAGTTTAAAAGTCCATAGCACTTGCATTTTTTCACCTAGAGACGTATATGAGCGCTTATTTTTTGCGAAACCAATTGTACTTTGCAATGACAGGCATTATTTTTCCATAACATATGCTGCGAAACCGGAAAAAAATCATTTGCGCTGTCAAATTGAAAAAAAAAACGAATTTGTTTTGATTTCGGGGAGTTTTGCATTTACGCCGTCCGTCCTATGGTAAAACTGACTTGTTATGCATGTTCCTCAAGTCGTTACGATTACTATGATATATAACATGTATAACTTATATTGTATCGGATGGCCTGTAAAAAATTCAAACCATTGTTAACAAATATACGTTCCTTAAAATTGCTCCATTCCCAGGCTTATAGCGCTTTTATCCTTTGGTCTATGGGGCTGTGTGAGGTGTCAGTTTTTGCGCCATGATGTGTTCTTTCTATCGGTACCTTGATTGCGCATATACGACTTTTTGATCTTTTTTTATTACATTTTTTCTGGATTTGATGCGACCAAAAATGCGCAATTTTGCACTTTGGAATTTTTTTGCGCTGACGCCGTTTACCGTGCGAGATCAGGAATGTGATTAATTAATAGTTCGGGGCGATTACGCACGCGGCGATACTAAATATGTTTATTTATTTATTTATTAATTTATATTTATAAAATGGGAAAAGGGGGGTGATTTGGACTTTTATTAGGGGAGGGGATTTTTTATTAATAAAAACACTTTTTTACTTTTTTTTTTTACTGTAACTAGAAGCCCCCCTGGGGGACTTGTATATAGACAGCACTGATCTCTCATACACAATGCTGTGTATATACACAGCAAAGATTGATTAGATCAGTCATAGATTACTATGGCCTGCTGCAGGCCATAGCAATCTATTGCCGAGCCGGGATCCGCGTCATTCCGACGCTGAGGCCCGGCACAGGCAGAAGAACGGATCTCCCCCCCCAGATCGCATCGCGGGGGGGAGATCCGTCCCACTAGACACCAGGGACGTGAGGTCTGAAGCCTCTAAGTGCAGCTGTCCCGTTGCCGCGCCGGCTAATAGAGGCACTGCCCGGCTGCACGTGTCAGCCGGGATCAGCGCCGTTCAGAGCGGGGTCCCGCCGGGACCCCGCTCTGAACACCCCGAGCGGCACCATGACGTATCAGATACGTCATGGGTCGCTAAGGGGTTAAAGACAACAACACACAAGGGGAGGGGTAGGGGGAGAGGGGTATCAATCCTCTTCTTCTGCATCCAGTCTGTCCATAATGGAATAGTCTCTGAGCAGGCTGTGGACCAGCCTGCAGCAGTCCAAGATGGACATATGTTCCCTGTTGATGATGAGACGGTCTGTTTCAGGGTTGTTGCCCCTCTTTAGTGCAAAGCAGAGTGTTGGCTGGCTAGTGAGAGGTCTATCAACGTGGGTCATAGGGGTACTAATTCTCATTAAGGAGAACACACCATAAAGACATGTGGAGACTAAAGGCCCTATTCCACCAACAGATCTGACGACAGATTATCTGTCAAAGATTTGAAGCCAAACCCAGGAATGGATTTGAAAAGAGGAGAAATCTTTCCTTTATGACCTGTTCTCTGATTATAGTCTGTTCCTGGGTTTGGCTTCAAATCTTTGGCAGATAATATGTCATCAGATCTGTTGGTGGAATAGGGCCTTAAGGGCCCTATTACACCAACAGATTATCTGACAGATTTTATTAAGCCAAATCCAGGAATGGATGTGAGAAGAGGAGAAATCTCAGTCTTTCCTTTGTTACCTGTTCTCTGTTAATAGTCCATTCCTGGCTCAAAAAAAAATCTGTCAAATAATCTGTTGGTGTAATAGGGTCCTTTCAGACCACTAAGAATTCTGGGAAGAAAGGATATTCAAAATAGCTCTCACACCTCTTGAGCAATGAGATGTCCCTTCAGTCTTAGAACATTTACTGGGGATTTTGTTCTATGCTGTGTTTACTAGTTTAATAGTATTCAATCGAATAGCTATTCGATCGAATAGAACGCTATTCACGCTATTGGATTGCGTTTGAATATTCAAATGATGACGCAGTAAAAATTTGATTTGCCCTCCCAAACTACCAAAAATCCATTTGTTTTGAGGTTTTGTTCTGTTTTGTGTTTCTGCCCTTCCTGGTTTATCAGTTGTAGACAGTACTACAGGTTCCAGAATGCAATGCTTTCCCTCCACCCTGCCGATTCCCCGCCCAAAGCTGTTGCAGAACATCTAGGCTGAGTTCACACATTGCAGTTTCATTGTGTTACTGAATTATTTGCAGTAATTTATGATTTCATTGTGGTCCCACACAGCACGCTGTATTCTTTACCTGTAACACCACACAGCACGCTGTATTCTTTACCTGTAACACCACACAGCACACTGTATTCTCTACCTGTAACACCACACAGCACACTGTATTCTCTACCTGTAACACCACACAGCACGCTGTATTCTCTACCTGTAACATCACACAGCACGCGGTATTCTCTACTTGTAACACCACACAGCACGCTGTATTCTCTACCTTTAACACCACACAGCACACTGTATTCTCTACCTGTAACACCACACAGCATACTGTATTCTCTACCTACTCTACCTGTAACACCACACAGCACGCTGTATTCTCTACCTGTAACACCACACAGCATAATGTATTCTCTACCTACTCTACCTGTAACACCACACAGCACGCTGTATTCTTTACCTGTAATACCACACAGCACGCTGTATTCTCTACCTACTCTACCTGTAACACCACACAGCGCGCTGTATTCTGTACCTGTAACACCACACAGCACGCTGTATTCTCTACCTGTAACACCACACAGCGCTGTATTCTCTACCTGTAACACCACACAGCACGCTGTATTCTCTACCTGTAATACCACACCGCACACTGTATTCTCTACCTGTAACACCACACAGCACACTGTATTCTCTACCTGTAACACCTCACAGCACACAGTTACTACCAGTAACACCACACAGCACGCTGTATTCTCTACCTGTAACCCCACACAGCACACTGTATTCTATACCTGTAACACCACACAGCACACTGTATTCTCTACCTGTAACACCACACAATTTTTTGAATTTTTTTTTCTTTTCATTTTCATGCACATATTATGATCAAGCATCTGTTATCTTTGAAGTTGAGCCCTACAATAAGGCTCCAATCCTCTCTGCCGTTTAGCATCATTTACTTGTGTTACTGCATCATTTTTGTGAATACGCTGCAGTACTGCAATGACACTCCAACATGTGTGAACACAGCCCTAATTTCACTGCACACTTCTGCACAATTAGACAAATCAGTGCAACACCTGCTTCTGGCCGGTCAGAGATGGTAAATCATTCAGGGGATTGGGGGATCCAGCCAAGCCTCCTGGGAGATCACGCCCTGCCCCCTGTCTACATCATCAGCCTGATCTCAGCAAACACATACAATGTGAGACAGAGGCATGGAAGATTTGTCTCCTTAGGTGGGAGAGCAGAAGAAGCAGGAGACAATGTGGATTGGCACAGGGGCCATTTTTTTCACTTCCTGGATTTCTATCAGCTACCAGTATGGCAGAACCGTACAGATACGGTAATACATTATATAGACACATCTATATAACCTTTAATGTACTTTTAATAGAAACTCCGGAGTTCCCCTTAAATAGCTTTAAGAAATTGAGTACTTTAAGGTTATAAAATTCACATTTTTTTTTATCTTGTTAGCTAACAGACCAGGATTTACCTATGAACAAATTTTGAATGGAGATGTCTCCTCACACACTATTGACAACTTAGAGGAAGATAAAGAATACACTGTCAGCATCTATGCCGTTTATCCTGAAGGACCTAGCCAACCTGTGTCAGCAATGGGTCGTACATGTAAGCAAACCGCTTAGCTTTTCCTTTTGTTCTTTTAGTGGAAATGTTTTTACTTTACATCTGTGCATTTTACTAAGCAACTAGTCACATAGTGCTTATGGTTTACTTTTGGTTACAGTGAAATTGCTTGCTGTAAAAAGTTTGACACTACAGAATATCACAACTGGAACTATTCGAGCCCACTGGACTTCAGTTCAAGGAGCCACAGGCTATCGACTTACTTGGTCATCAATAGGTATTATCACTTTTTGTAGTTCAACTTCTTAGAAAAAATGGGATAGTGTTGTCAAAGATTTTCCATGAACAAGGTTTTATATGTGTGCACAGTATATGGCCACTGGCTAAAGCCCTATAATAAAACAATGTTATGTAGTACAGGCTATGAGTACAATTCTTCATTGACAGGCTCGGCCAACTTAAATGGATAATGCTGTGCAATACTATATTTCCACAGAAGACTAGTGTTATTAAGGCAACAGATATCTACAGTGAATGTATCGCCTAGATTTTTCTATGCTACATCTATACAATTTCTATTTTCTGATTGTATCTTTTTTATTTCACTTTTTATATTTATATGGTGCATGCATTCATATGGGAGCACCAATAACTATTTTTAATAGCACTTAGAGACATAGTTTACAGCAAGCCCCATGAACATAGGCACAATAGACTGGGCAAGACCCTACTCACATGAATGGGAAAGGTTTATGGGCTTGCTTTGTGATCTATGTAGAGGTCATTCAACAGTGAGGGGATGTTGATCTCTAAGTATTAGCTATTGTGAAAACCTTGTGTTATCTATGTACTGGTCTCAATTTTCACAGTACTCCTGTCTGTGATGATAGGGAAGACCCTGCTGGAATAAGATTTTTACAGAACAGGAAGTCTCAGCTTAATTTTAGGCCTAGGGACCTGACTGAAAATGGCAAGATTTTTGGATTTTTTTTTATAATACAGGTATTGAAATGGAAAAAATTTAATGTGAAAACTTGATTTAAACAATAGTCCATTTTCTGATGACACATTCCCTTTAAGCGAATGTCAACTTTTCTGAGTGAGTGTCCCTCCCCAATAAAGCATGTAACTAAATTGGCCCATTTAAAACCATGTAGACATATCTGTAACTAAAAAAGTATATAAGTAGTTTAGTCCTCACAAAAATCAAATGCAAACTGAAATGGTGATAGACTTACATAAAACTTCACTTTTATTAGTTTAAATATAAAATAAAAAACGTGCATCCAACTAAACATACTAACCGGCTGCCATCAGCAGCTATCCTATAGTGTGAACAACTATATGGTATTCAAGTAACAGCAATTAGGTGGCAGACAGTTATTATTTTCGACATATCTGTAACACCTTACTTATTACAATACTACAGATGGGATCACTTATAAGTCTATATATTTTATTTACTTACAGTCATACGTACCAAATCCAACATGTTTGTTTTATTATGGTCCAGCTGGGAGTTGAACGCACAATGAGAACCAATGTGATCAGCAACTTTTACAAGCTGCAAATGCCAGTTTCACGTTAAAATAAGTGAACAGTGATACCCAACCTTCTTACCATGGAAGAAACAAATTGCCATTCCTTAGGCATAATGTACTGGCTGGCACATTGACTGCATCGTTTAGCATTGTGAAAATAGTTTGCTTTTCCTATAGTAAAACTTAAATTTTTGCTGGGTTCTGGGAAATGCATGACCAGGAAAAATGAGCTGGAAACACCCACATGTCTGAATCCAACTACAACTTTAATATCAATGTATTTTTATCATGCAGAGGGATTTGATCAGAATGTCAACCTGGCAGACAGCTACTCTCAATACCTGATTCAAGGGCTGCACTCTGACACTGAGTATACAGTGACTATCAATGCAATCTTTGTAGACATAGAGGGCCCCGTAGTTTCTGCTAAAGCTACAACCTGTGAGTATAACTGTACTTTGAGTGTTACTGAACAACTTATGTTATAAGGCTTAATATTTTTAATAGTGAACTAGTTCATTCCAATTCTTCCTTTTAATTAATTTTACAAATGACATACATTTATTTCTTGAACATTTTTAGTGGCTTCAAGCTCTGTACAGAGTCTAAAAGCAAGTGCAGTGTCCATCAGTACAGCACTAATATCATGGAATACTGTACAGGGTGCTACAGGATATAGACTTGCATGGGGCCCAACTCCAGGTAAGTCTTAGAATGAGTTATATAAAAGGTATATAACTACCTATTAATATCAGAAATATACAGAGACTTAGAGTATCATAGTGTTTTTACATCTTCCTCTTTTATATAGAGAGATTTTTTTTTAACCCTGATTAGATGGATAGGCAACATAAAGGCATACAAGTCAATGGTCTTTTTTATATATTTACACTACTTGTGTATCAACTACTGAGGTCTCAGCTTCTATACCCCCACCAATATGACATGTCAGGAATTTTTCAAAATAATGTGTCCTTTAAAAAAAATCTAGCCACATCTGCACCATAAGTACCACACTGAATGGGAAGAAAGTGAAGAGGCTACATGGCTAAAAGTGGGCTGCAGCTTCTTTATTCTCACGACTGGTGGGGGGCACCAGAGGTTGGATCCCCATCGATCATAAAGTGATTGCACATCCTAGTGAAGGAAGGACACAGATAAGGTAATGACATGTATGGAATGAATTGTGAGGCTACATTCACACAAATCCGTAGTGCAGCCTGTGACTGTGGACTACGAATGTGCATCTGACGTGCTTCACCGAGCACTACATTGCTTCTTCATTAGCATAGCGCTCCATACCACATTACAACATATCCTTTTTTTTTTTGCGGCACTTATCGCGGCCCCGTACACACGGGATGCGTACGGACATTGAATACCATTGGTTCTATGTTCTGTCTGCAATTGCGTGCCCCCAATTGCAGACAGAACAACGGATGTGTGAATTTAGCCTTAGTCTCCAAGAGAGGACATGATTCATCATATATTTTACCTAACCAGATAACCCCTTTAACCCATAGCTGCACCAGGACGTTACTGAACGTCCTCGTGCCGCTATGGGAGTTCAGAGGGGGGTCGCACGGCGCGATCCCGGGTGCCGCATGTAGCCCGGGATCGCGGCTATTAGCGGGCACGGTCCGATCGCCGTGCCCGCTAATTAAGTACTTAGAAGCAGCTGTCAAAGTTGACAGCTGCTTCTAAATACTTGCTCATATCCATCCCTGGTGGTCTAGTGGGGGGATCGCCCCCCTGTGGCGCGATTGCGGGGGGGGGGCGATCCCCGCATCCATCCCGGGCCGGGGTCTGCGCCGTAATGGCGCTGATCCCGGCTCGGCATTCTATTGCTTTTGGCTGCAGCAGCCAAAAGCAATAGAACACCGATCTCATGGATTCATGCAGTATAACTATACTGCATGGATCTCTATGAGAGATCAGAGTGCATATACTAGAAGTCCCCCAGGGGGGCTTCTAGTATATGTGTAAAGTAAAAGAAAAATGTATTTTTAATAACACAAAATCCCCTCCCCTAATAAAAGTCTGAATCACCCCCCTTTCCCCATTTTATAAATAAAAATAAATAAATTAATTAATAAACAAACATGTTTGCTATCGCCGCATGCGTAATCGCCCGAACTATTAATTAATCACATTCCTGATCTCACACGGTAAACGGCGTCAGCGCAAAAAATCCCAAAGTGCAAAATTGCGCATTTTTGGTCGCATCAAATCCAGAATAATTGTAATAAAAAGCGATCAAAAGTCATATATGCGCAATCAAGGTACCGATAGAAAGATCACATCATGGCGCAAAAAATGACACCTCACACAGACCCATAGACCAAAGGATAAAGCGCTATAAGCCTGGGAATGGAGCGATTTTAAGGAACATATATTTTCTTTAAAAGGTTTTAATTTTTTACAAGCCATCAAATCAAATAAAAGTTATACGTTACATATCGTTGTAATCGTAACAACTTAAGGAACATATATAACGAGTCAGTTTTACCCCAGGGCGAACGGAGTAAAAACAACCCCCCCCCCCCCCCCAAATAAAAAAAAAAACATTTTTTTTTTCAATTTCACCACACATATAATTTTTTTCTGGTTTCCCGTCACATTTTAGGCAAAAATTACATCTGCCATAGCAAAGTACAATTAGTTGCGCAAAAAATAAGGGCTCATTTGGGTCTCTAGGTGGAAAAATGCAGGCGCTATGGCCTTATATACACGAGGAGGGAAAAACGAAAACGCAAAAATGAAAACTGGCTGTGTCCCCTAAGGGTTAAGTGTACACTCCTCTGGAAACTCCTTCACACATTTTTTTGTATACTGTTTTTGTAAATGTGTTACTAATAAATTCCATATTACTATGTTTATTCACTAGTTTTTTTCCTTTTACCTCAAAGAATTTATTGGTAGAGATCGCCCAAGACAACTTGCACTGAATAGCACACTTACTTCTTTTGAGCTAAAAAACCTGGTACACAACACAGAATACGTGATCTCTTTATATGTGCTCTTTGGTTCTGCTGTGGGACCAGGAATCTCTACAACTGTCCGAACCTGTAAGTATTATGAATATGGTATAGTAACCTGCAGTATATTACAGGGGTAGATACAGTATTTGTCTAATTATATTTTATGTTTGAGCAATGTACATAACTTGCATTACCAATATGCCCAAAAAGTCCAAGTCCATATTTTTTTTTAATGTATTCTCCCTATAGAGAATACACAAATGTTCGGCCAACAGTTATTGCGGGTTTATAGGCACCTTTAGTCTACACGTAAATATCATGAAGACTATTTATTGTAATTGTCAAATTTGCTTTATGGTGCTGTGAATAAAAGTAATATAACTACAAGTGTAACTTGTTGTATATTAATAGCATTAAATGTTGATATTGTACAGCACCTCTTGGATATGTGTCTAACTTCAAGGTGACTGGATACACTAGCACTTCCATTTCTCTGGCCTGGAGTTCCACCACTGGAGCCACGGAATATAAAGTGTCCTGGAACCCTACAACATCAGGTTACCTTGTTTTAATATATACAACTGAATATTACTATGCTTATCATTAATCTTTATGACTTGAAATTGCTTTTATATTCTATTGTTGTGATCCATAAACTAAATCTATTTATATTCAGGAAAAGCATGATATAAATGATGCTCCGTTTATACAAAACACCATTTATTTTTAAAAAAGAGATAGAAAAAATGCATTTTTTTAATAAGAAATCTTTTTATTATTATAACAGACACACCTAAAAGTCAGTATTTGGCTCCCAATATCCGGTCATACCATATTACAAATCTGCAGCCGAACACTAGGTACATTGTGAATGTTCAGGCGGTTTACAGCAACACTGAAGGTCCATCGGCCACTCTGGTTCAAAACACAGGTAAGTGTATTAAAAAGTTATTCTATGGTTTATGTTTAAGCCATGTTCCAACCATTATGTTCATTTCACACATAACGTTTTGTGGCAGCTTTTTATTCCGCTGTTTTAACCAAAGCCAGTTGTGGATTTAAAGGGAAAGAGAAATATAAAGGAAAGAATCATTCTTTATCCAGCTGGATCCACTTATAAGTTTGGATGATAAACCCGGCCGGGTCACGGAACGGCTGGTCTCTGCACGGATCATCCCGGCCACTACTGCAGAATCACTCCAGACCCTATTTCCAATATGGATGCAAGCTTTTCAGTTCCCTCTATTTAGTAATAATGGAGAATCTAATGTAAACCCTTTACAATAATCCAAATATTGGAGAACATTTTAGAGACAACCCATTTCTTGTTGGAGCCACCCGTTTCATCAGGGGAAACCATGGACAGCTAGGCATGCCCCCATTTGAGTGGGTTTTGCAGGGTAAATGTCATTCAGATGAATCGTCTATGCTCCTAGGGTACTGATACATTTTCAATAACAATTGTGTATGTGTTTTCTATGGAGGGGGAGTAACCCATAGCTAGACTGCTCTGATGCTGTGTAAGAAGAGCATAGGGACGGGGGATTTCCTGAAGAGAGGTTCCCCTTTAAAGAGGCAGAAGAGGGTAGTATTTATAACAAATTATTGCTACTTGCTGATGATTTGTTATCTATGTTGTCATATTATCTAAATGCTGGACATCCTTTCCTTTACCCTTTATACCTTTTTAAGCGTCCTTTTACATGGCCTGATATTGAGCTGCAAACGAGCGCAGATCAGCAAGATCAGTGCTTGCTTGCAGTGCTCTTACAAGGCATAATCAATCATGTGGCCTGGCTGCACGACCAATCCCTGTATAATTCATGCGGCCATTTAAATGCATTGTTATCAGAACACATCCCCCATTTAGACAGTGATGTGTGTGGTCAATAATGATGATCTTACTGGCCACACAAAAGATCCAGTCAGCCGGTGAGTGGGCATTTGGTCGCTGAGGGCTGATCCTGGCCCTTTAACATCGGACAATTATCGGGTAAATGAGCGCTCCTAGGAACACTTGTTAACAATAATCAGCCTGTATAAGAAAGCCTTTACACTTTCAGAAACTAATGGCTAAACTTAAATCAGAGAGTCGGTCTTCTCATTACTCCTTTATACTTGCTCTTTCAGACTCCAATCCTGTGCAGCTTCTTCCTGTTAAGGACTTGCAAATTATTGATACTGGTGTTACTACTCTCAAATTGTCCTGGAAGAAAACACTTGGAATAACTCACTACAAAATTTCATGGGTGCCGTATGATGGTAAGAACTTATAGTAGTACACAGGATAAGGAGTCTGGGATATTCATGAACGGCAGCTGACCCCACCCACCGGGCTGCTGGCCCCACCCACCCACTAATTATTGTCAGCTTTCTTCCTATTATTGTGTGTAGGGAGAAACCTGCCAATGATTACAGGGAATGCGGGGGTCAGCAGCACTGTGGGCGTGGCTAATTGCTGATCATGAAAATCCCCAGGGTCCATATCCAGCACTAGTCCTGTGCTCAGAAGATGAGCTCTCAAAAACTACAATATGTAGTTTTAACCTCTCCCCCCCCCCCCCACCGCCCACAGCCCACCACCCACAGCTCACCATCCCGGCCCGGAGCATATATTACCTGCTTGGCGCCGCGTCTGTGTGACGCTCCCATCACTACAGCCGCGGTGCCGAGCAGGTAATGTATGCTTTGGGCCGGGGGTGCGGGCGGCGGGGGGGTTAAAGGGGCTGATTTACATATCCGCAGTGTAATAAAAATTCAGTTAAAACGTAACTGTCATGTTTTTTTTTATTGCAGAAATCAGTAGTATAAGCGATTTTAAGAAACTCTGTAATAGGTTTCATCAGCCAAAAAAGCCTCCTTCTGTACTCAAGAAGCAATCTCCCAGCCTCCCCCCCTGACTTCTTATCTGTGCATTATCAGGCAAACACGTCTTCATTACAGAGAAGCCAGTGAAGACGGGCTCTGCTCTCTCCATTGTAAGCCTATGAAGGGGGGAGGGGCCGAGGGAGATGAGGGAGCAGGAAGAGGTGACATGAAGGTCAGCTGATTGTAGACTCTCTGGGCACCTAAAACGCTAAATTCAGGTGTCAGAAAGGTCAGTGCTTATCTATGAACTTACTGAGAGAAGATTGCAGGGTGTTGTGCTTTGCAGGACTGCTCCGTGCTCAGTCACTCCTAACAGCCCCTCCCCTCTCCATAGCCACATAATGGTGACAGAAATCCTGCTTCTTGTGATGTGAGGGGGGAGGCTGGGAGATCGCTTTTTCACTACAGAAGGAAACTCTTTTAGTACATAAAACCTATTACAGAGTTTCTTAAAATCGCTTGTACTGTTGATATTTAATGTTTTCAGAAAAATGACCCTGAAATGACAGTTACGCTTTAAATCCGCTGAAGATCCGGTACGTGTGAAGGCACCCTAAAGCTGATTATCACATAATTACTAACACTATAGTTGTTATAGGTAATTTATCACTGAGATTTTTTTTTACTACTTATAAGTAGATTCTGAAATGTTCTTTTTTTTAATCTTTTTCTATTTTCTGATTTTTTTTTAATTTAGTTTAAAAAAAAATAAAAATGCCTTTAACAGCATTAAGTGAAAAGCGTTACAGAAGCCACATAGATCATAGGTACAATAGACAGGACCTGTCCCATTCACATGAATAGGAAAGGCTTTTAAGCATGCTCAGTGACCAATGAGTTAGTGTGAGCAACAGCTATGATTTGCACCTATGTTGTCCATATACTGATTCCTGTCTGTGTTGTTAACAAGGACACAGTTGGGAAATAATCTGTACAGAACAGAAAGCTTCAGCTAAGGTTTAAAGTATACCTGTCATGAGGGACGCTGTCGGATCAGTGGTCAACACTGCGGGTGGAGATTTGGGTCTGTGGGGCTATGGACATGCATTATTGCGTAATGCGCACAACCCTCATTCTGATCCATTGGGAGTTGCCACATTACAGTTTCATGTGTGTTTTTAGCCATGGAGACCTGAATTTCCGTGTGTTCAACGCTGATCCACAGGTATTTTTTATATTATCTGCAACAGTGTTCCCCAACTTCTTTTGCCAAGGACCACCAACAAGTCCTGTTGTGAGAATTTCCTTAGTATTCCAATCATGACCTGTTGGTGGTTCTTGAGGACTGGAGTTGGGGAACACCATTTTCAACTATTTCAAAAGGTAATAATTCCCTAGGCTTTTCGGAGCAATGTAGTGTTATTTTATATAATAAAACTAATCTTTAAAAAAGAATGTAAATTATATATTACATACTGTGATGCAGTTTGAATGACCCAGTTCCTTGACCCAGCCGGTCTCTCAAAAGATTATCCGGCTGGTACTGAAGAGTTCTGATGTGGGTGCATCTGTGCTCACCCGCATCAGAACTCCCCACTGCACACTATGGAGCGTGCGGCCGGAGCCACTTGCTCCACAGTGTGCACTGACAGGATTTTCTGTGGCCGCTATTCACTGAATAGCGGCCGCAGAAAAGTGACATGTCAGTTGTTTGCAGCGCCACTAGGGATCCCGGCCGGAGCGTATATCATGTGTATACACTCCGGCTGGGATCCCATAGACGGCAAGGTAACGTATTTTTTCGTAATAATCAAAGCCGTTGTTGCAATGTGCAACAAAGGCTGTAGTTTTATGAAAAAATACGTAGTGTAAACATAGCCTAATACTGTATAAACATCTGTGTAAAAAACAACAGACAGCTTTAAAATGCTGAGTAATAGTCATGCTAGTATTTTAAGTGTTTTCAGGTTTAATAAGACATTGTTATGCTGCGTTTACACGGAACGATTAGCGTGCGAATTTGCGCGATAATGATTGAATTCGAACAATAATCGTAAGTGTAAACGCAGCGAACGATCAAACGACGAGCGAGAAATCATTCATTTTGATCTTACAACATGCTCTTAAATCGTTGTTCGTCGTTCGCAAAAAATTTGCAGATCGTTCTGTGTAAACAGTCGTTCACCGATTTAACCTATGTGCGAGATACAGTAGGCTTAAGCGATCGCAAAACGATCGCAAAAGATTTTTCGTGCGATATATCGTTCCGTCTAAATGCTGATCGTTATAAAAGAAAAATTGTTACTTTGAAGTCGTTAATCGTACGAATTATGGCTCCGTGTAAATGCAGCATTACTGACTTTCATTAATCATCAGAGATGGGCTTTTGTTTTATTAGGACCTAATGTTACCATTCTTTAAATCACCTACTATAATTTACTTGCGTTATTCAGGAGATATCTTAAAACATTTATTCTATGATCACTAGGTGGTGCTAGAAACTCAAAGATCGTTTCTGCAGATTCTTCCTTTTTTTCAATACCTGACTTGAAGGAGAGTTCTACCTACAATATTTATGTATCATCCATTGTTGGAAACCGAGAGGGAAGTCCTGTTCTTCTTACAGCAAAAACATGTGAGTATTCAAGAGGTGCTTGTCTTTCGGTTAGATGTACCAAACAGTAGGTACAGACACTTAAATCAAGTACTCACATACATAGACGTAATAATAAAACTTATGAGGTCATATAATGTTTGTATTTATTTATTGTTTATTTATTTTATAAAGCCATATTCATTGTATTCCTTGTATATATTTGTTTACAAAAGAAGGAATGGAGCTGAAGCTGGTATTGCCAAAATCTGCAATGTTATGACTTCATTCTGCTTGAATCTAGATAATACTTTAATTAAAACAAAGACACTAAAAATACTTATTTTGACTTTCTTACATTTATTAAGGACTGCCTATCTTCCTTTATGGGGCGCTATTTGGGGATTGGCTACTATATAGGGAACTATTGGGGGCCTAACTACTATATGGGGCACTGTTGGAGGGATGGGTTACTATATAGGGAACTATTGGGGGCCTAACTACTATATGGGGCACTTTTGGGGGGGGGGGGGGGGTTGGCTACTATATTGGGCACTATTATGGGGATTGGCTACTATATGGGCTAATTACTAAATTGGGGCACTATTGGGGGGAGTAACTAGTATATAGGACAGTACTGGGAGGAGCTAGCTACTATATTTGGTGCTAATGAGGCAACTAAAAACTATATGAGTTATGTGTCTGATCACTGCTGTATTTTCTATAGTCTTCTGGATTATAATACTCTTCAGCACCTGTGTACACTTGGTATCTGATTGTATCTGAAAATTTTTCTGCTTGGCACAGTTGGTGCAATGAGTGTGGGGAGATTTGTATGTGGGCTGGTGGGGTTTGTGTCAGGGGCATAACTAGAAATGGCTGGGCCTCATAGCAAACGTTTGATTCCCCCCCCCCAACCGACCACTACGCCATCAACACACCCAGCTCTACACAGGTTCTGTACTCCACATAAATTACAGTGCAGTTATATTAAGTGACTCACAGGGGACGTCTTCTCTCATTAGAGTTCTTTCCTTTTAATTTTTTTCTCCATCTCATTAGATGGTCCCTTGTTCGGTCTTCCATATAGATGGCCCCATGTGCATCTACTATAGTGTAGTTCCTTTATAGTAGATGACAACCTCTGTGCATCCCCTATATCAGGAGTAGGGATCCTCAGCTCTCCAGCTGTTGCAAAACTACAACTCCCATCATGTATGGACAGTCAAAGCTAAAGTTGTAGTTTTGCAACAGCTGGGGAGACGCCAAGGTTCCCTATCCTTGCCCTTTTGTATATGACCCCTTTTTGTATTATAGATGACCCCTCTGTGTAGTCCACTATAGTAGATACCCCCCTCTGTTTATGCCCTAGTGTGTACACCCCCCAGCCGTGTAGTTTACCTTATAGATGGCCCCCTTGTGTTATCCTTCCCCTATATAGATAGCCCCCTAATGTTGCCCATCCCCTATAAAGATAGCCCCAAGTGTTGTCCATCCCCCATATAGCTAGCTCCCCCAGTGATGTCCATTCCCCATATAGGTAGCCCTTTATGTTGCCCATTCCCCATATAGATAGCCCCTTATGTTGCCCATCCCCCATATAGATAGCCTCTTATGTTGTCCATCTTCTCATATAGATAGCCCCCAGTGTTGTCCATTCCCCATATAGATAGCCCAGAGTGTTGTTCATCCACCTAAAGGTAGCCCCCAGTGTTGTACATCACCTATATATGTAGCCCCCAGTTTTGTGCTGCTACGGCCGTAGTTCCGCCCCTGGTTTGTGTGCGAGGGCTGCTTTTCAGTACCATTCTGAGCAAGGAGACATACATGTTATGTATGGCATTTTGAGGCACAGTTGCCCACAGATGTTGCGGCTGGGCCTGTAGATCCCGCACATATGTAGGATGCCAAAGCTTGCTTCCCAGTTGGTCCCATGAATTTTCAGTTGGTGATAAATCTGGTGACTGGACAAGTCAAGGAAATGTTACAATCTGGTGGAAACATTCCTGGGAAATTCTTGTGTGTAGCATTGTCCTGCTGAAAAATGCCAGTTGGAAGAGCTGCCATGAAAAGCAACATATGGCTACATTGTATGGCTGAGATCTGTTAGTATCCCTCATATCGCTACTAGGGGTGGCTTCATAAGAAATAGATTGTAAGCCCTTGTGAGCAGGTTCCCTCATGTACCAGTCTGCCACTTGCCTTGATATAATGTGTTTTGATCTTTTAATGTCACTGATACTGCACTTTTACCTACTTTTCCAAATATATCTGATTTTAAATATTTCATTTTGTTATGTAGTGGACTTACCAAAAGTGGAGACCTTTGAAGATAGAGAAATAACGGGGGATAGTGTGTTACTGAGTTGGTCTGGAGTAAATGGGGCAACATCATATATTTTAACATGGAGGTTAACTTCAGGTAAGCCATAATGATGCTTGTACAGTATGTGCAGGTTGAGAAATGTGTGGTTTAAAGTTAATGTACTCAAAATACTACCTTGTCAGCGCAGACACGTATATCCGGAGGTGCAGTCCATTTTTTAGTTCACACTACGTAAAAGTATGGCCGTTGTTGCCGATGGCAAAACCCTATGCAAAAGGCCTTCTCCCAACATGCGGTGCTTCGCTACTATACTTCCCTCTTACAACAACCTATGCAGTTCTATACCTATATTGTCTGGAGCACCGAAGCCTGCTTGCAAAGTGTGCTAAACTGCCAGGGAGGGGATGGAGTTTGTATAGGTATACATTATTAAAAGTAACTGTAAGGGTAGCTTCACACGTACCGGATTCTCAGTGGATTTCACGCTGCGTGTTTGCAGTGAAATCCGCTGCGAATCCATGTAGTGTGAAGTTGAATGGGGTTTCATACCCGCAGGGGAATTTTTATTGTGCTGCGAGTATGTAACCCAGCCCCTTTAATCCCCTACAGCTCGCCGCCCGCAGCCCGCGCTCAGAGCTGATGGGGACTGACGGGAGCTAGGAGCCTCACACGCAGCCTTGGCGCTGAGCAGGTAATGTAAGCTCTAGGCGCCGGTGGCGAGCTGTGGGGGGTTAAAGGGGCCAGGTTACATACTTGCAGAAGAATAAAAATTCTGCTGCGGGTATGCAACCCCATTCAATTTCACACTACATGGATTCGTTGGATTCGCAGCGGATTTCGCTCCAAACTTGCAGCGTGAAATCCGCTGCAAATCCAGTACGTGTTAAGCTACTCTAAGAGAAAAAAAACAACAAATCACACATGGGAGACAGTAAGCAGAATGTAAAATCATCTTCTACAGAGACAAGATATGATGAGGAGCTACTAGAACTACTGTCCACATAACATATGTAGGGGTCCAAGAGATGTAATTTGAGCATATTTTTAAGAACATGTATATTAGAAAACTGTATGATTTCCAAGTGGTGACAGGTAACGAGAACCAACCAGCACTGATCACTACTCGCCTCGCCCAAGGATCACAGCAATTATTCCATAATTACAGAAGGTCCAATAACAGTTTGAAAGGAGAGGAGGGGTCGGCTTCTGACAGCTGACAGCTCTGACAGCTCTGAGCTCTTCTGTTGTGTGTGGGAAGAGTTTAGATTAAGGAGAGAAGAACAGCCCTGCCGTACACTACAGTATAACAAACTGCAAAAACCCAATTTAACCCCTTCCTACTCTGATTATTTCCCCTTATCCCCATTGCTGTATCTAATCAATGCCCTACTTCCCTTTTACTGTACGTAATTGTCTCCTTTGTCCCATGTTAGTGTACCTAAGTCTCCCATTTTTGTACCTAATAGTCTCCCCTGTGCATATGATTGTTGCTCCTGTTGTTGTACCTGATCTGCACTTTTTTTTAGTATATTGAATTGTCGCCGCTGCTACTCTATGAAAAATAAAAAAAAATTTGCTGCTAAACTTCCAAGCCCTATAACATTGTAAAAAGTAAAATGACTTTAACCAAATAATGCAGACATAGAGTAGGCATATAGCAAATGTGAAATATCATCTCATTTGTGTTGCATAAATTTTTTTGCAGTCGGTTTCACTCCTGATTTTTGCTTACAAATATCGATGCAGAATATTAACCCAAATACGGCTATACTGCTGCTCTTTTTAGGAGAAATAATGGTCATCATTATAAAATACCAGTTGTTTTTTGCCTAAAAAAGACGGTGTGTATTTGATCTGTATTTCATGCGTTTTTACATTTGTTTTGTCATCCAGTTTTTAAAATGTTGAAAAAATCTTGAAGAATCAGTTTTTATGATATAAGATGATGAAATATTAATGGTATTTCATATGAAGTTGGATGTCTTTTATAGATCCGTACTATAGACGTATTACTATAAACTCATTTGAAACTGGCCTGAAAATACACACTGTGGTGGCACCAATGCTTGAATGTAGAACTGGAGGATACACAGACTTTAAATTAATGTTTGCTGTATTTAGAATGTGTGACTATTTCTGAAGGTTTCAGACACACATGTAGCGACTAAGGGAAATAATGTAATGTTGTTATTTATCTTCACAGAGGCTGATGCCTCCATGGAACAGTTGGCAGCATCGTACAGGTCATTCAGGCTCACTGGACTACAGTATGGAAAAACCTATGTTTTTGCAATAAAGCCATTGTTTGGGGAGATGGAAGGACCAGAGAAAACTATAACCCGAATTATATGTGAGAATTTATTGATATATATGTAATATATATATATATTTTATGGGGGGAGGGGCTGTAAAAACAGCATATTGATTGTATCAGCTATACAACTTTGTAATTTACTTTCTGTATCAATTGGTGATAGTTCTTTTAGGCTCTTTTCACATTACATTTTTGTGGTGGCTGGTGAGGGTATACATTGGGGGATTCCCTGACATATCCACTGTATAGATATAATGTATGTCACCTTGTGGCATCCATTATACAGACTGTGTACTGTTTAGTATATGTTTTTTTTTCATACAGGATTCTGATCTATAGAATAGGCCAGAGGTGTGCACTGTTCCATCCAGCAAACAGATGGAAACCCATGCCAACATAGGCAAAATTATCGGGTGATTGGGGTCTATAGGTACATTTGATGAGTCAGGAGATTTCTGAAACATACAACAAATAGACACCACTTACGTGGTGTAAAGGACGTCCTGCTCACACCGGTTAAATGTATACAAGCTCTCTTATTCTGTTGTAATGAGCTTGCACCTGATTATGTACAACATTTTCTGTGCAGATGGACCAGTGAAAAGACCTGTCCCTACTGTTCACGGACCTCGGCAAACAGCGGCTCTTGAAAAGACAACCACATCAAGACCTGTTGAACATCGTCCACCAACAACATTAGCACAATTTTCCAAATCCACCAGTGCAGCTGTTAGAGGAACTACAGTAGTTTTTTCGGAGCCTGGTAATTATTTATTTATTTCTTGCTAATAATTCTAAATCAATAGTGTTTCTTACCAGACTGATCATTAACCACTTCACGACTCATTACCCCTCCACCTGTCCAACCACATTTTTTTAGCACATTAGAGATGAAAGCTAAAGTTTTTTTCTTCAGGTATTCAAATTATTTCTATGCTGTTTTTTCTCGTGATATATGGGACTTTATCTGTATGTCATTTTTATTTAGAAATGTACATTTACATTTACATTTTTTGTAATATCTGACCATGGCTACGGTCATCATATATTTAAAACATGCAGTAAGACGACGATCAGCTGATATTGTATATGTCGGATGATCGTTACCTTTCAATGCAAGCTATTACTCAAGAGAGTAGGAGATTTGTAGCTCTTCATTCTAAAAAAAACTGGTAGTAGTCTAATCTCATGAAATCCAGAGATAGAAAACAGGGCCTCATTTATAAGGCTATGTTCACATAATGTTTGTTTTCGGACATAACTTTGTGTGACCGTCATTTTGAAAATAACAGCCGAAATTAAAAGTTGTGTGAACATAGCCTTAGGGTGGATGTCAGATTCCCTAACAATTTATTTCTGATGTACACCTATGACGTATGTTAATCCTTGTTTTTAAGAGCCTAACATCTTCCATAATCAGAGCCTCTCACTCCCACCTCCAAGTCTTCGCTTGTGCTGCACCACTTCAATGGAATCCTTTACCCAAAGACATTAGACTAATTCCTAACACTCACAAGCATCTCAAGCGTGCCCTAAAGGCTCATCTCTTGAGGCACACTTGTGGACTGCCCATCTGGCAAATCGGGTAAATGCTTGATGGGCCGGTGTGCTAAGTGGGCCATTCCCTGAACAGCTTGACCGCTGGTTTTCCCCAGCCCAACACCCTCTCTACACTAGTAAGATGTAGGTCCTCTTTAACACATTATGAAAGCAGCCCTAAGGGATTAATAAAGTTGAAATCTATGAAGTATAAAATGAAGTGGCTGCCTCTAAGAAAACTTATTTTATTTTAACACCTCTACTATAACATTGGCTGCATTTAAATTTATAGCCTATTTACTGAAGTCATTTGTTTCCTTTCTTATCTAGTATGTGCAAAGTTAAAAGCTGATATAGTATTTCTTGTGGATGAGTCTTCCAGCATTGGACCCAGTAATTTCAACAAGGTCAAGGATTTTCTCTATAGAATAGTGTCATATTTTCCCAGAATTGGACCCCAGGGGACACAGGTAGGTACAATGCTATATCTAAGTGCTATAAACTTTGAGTGGTTTGTGATTTTAGAAAATAAAAAGCATTGCCCAAAAATCTGTTACCTGGATAGAAAGTGTAATTGCTTATTTAAAAAATGGAGATTTACACTTACAGTATATACTTATATTTATACTTGAAGTACATGATTGATTTTCTGGGTATAACAAACACCTACTTCTTAGCTATGTGTGTTTAGTTCATTTATTTAAGTACAACCTAATAACTTACCTGGAAAATAGAAATATATACAAGGATATATGGATTGAACTTTAATTCATAGTGCTGACAAGTACCTGTTGTTTATTAGATTGCTATTGTTCAATACAGTGGAGAACCTAGAACAGAATTTTTCTTGAACCAACATACAGAGAGGAATTCCGTATTGAAAGCCATTCGAAACATGCAATATTTTGGCGGCAACACCAATACAGGTAGTTATTGCGGAGAGCAATGTAGTAAGTCTTTTTATACTGAACAATGTTGTTAGGCTGTTCACACACCATCAAAATGGTCATTGTCAACAGCCATCATTTTCACCTTTTAAAGGGAAACTAACAGCACGTTAGAATAATTCGTTTTCACAACCCTTTGGGAACATGAAGTAATTTTCAGACCTTCATTTCAGCACTGTTTTAATTAGATCTTCAGTTAGGTTAATATGTAAATTAGGCACACTGG